>NW_027673562.1:0-78817 GCF_964194415.1 Vipera berus
ATAGACTAGCATCACTCTTCTAAAATTAATTATTGTTTGGACACTTTAGCTTTTCTGACCTGCCAGTAGTGTTATTGTGTTAAAAAAAACAAAATCTGTTTATATATGTTAAAACTAAAACGTAAGGATTATCCCCAAAGGCAGCAAAATAAATCAGTTATTGAAAATATTATTTGCATATCACACCTTCAAAATATATCTAGAAGCTGGATCTTGACAGTTAAAAAAAATTCCTCAGGTTAGGCAGGCTCTAAAGGGACGTTAGAAGATTAAAATATTCATTATATTACTTTAATTAGAACCCTACATTGTATAGTGTTCCTGTCCAAAATATCTTATGGCAATTGATGGAGAGCCCTTCCCCCTCCCCACACATAGAATGAATAGCATTTTCTTTATAGAGGAGACATCTTAAAGTCACATCTATTCATTGTCCTTCCGCACAGGTTGAGCACCTTGGTGCCAATGAGGCTGAGGCCATTGAAATCAATCTAGACATGGGGACAGAAAGCTGAAAAATGATCAGTGTGCAGTTGATGGGAGTGACCATAACTACTACTCTACTACTCTTTCCCACCACAGCACTCAAAAACAAATAGTTGCACTGTGAATTATGATATATTTCTAACAGGATGCAGAATCTTCGGCAATAAGGCATTCTCCAAGACACAGTTTGCAGCAGTTCAGTTTTATTTTGTGGGATGTTCTGTTCCCAAATGCATAGGCTCCAAGTCTGGTTGAAAAGGTATCCCTCAACTCACTCTTTCTGGTATCCTCAAGGTCAGGGGTCTTCAAAGTTGGCCCTTTTATGACTTTTGGACTTCAACTCCCAGAATTCCTCAGCCAGGCTGGCTGAGGAATTTTGGGAGTTAAAGTCCACAAGTCATAAAAGGGCCAACTTTGAAGACCCCTGCTCAAGGTGATCAGGAAACTCAATGCAAGGAGTATTCTCAACACAAAAATAATAATTTTGCTTTTGTTTGGTATGTTAGCTTGAAGATGTATTCTGACAATGATGCTCCTGTAGTGATCCAAAGAAAATAGAAGAGAAATGTGGAAAGAACATGGAGATTTGATAGTTCCTGCTAAGCAGATTATATTTATACCAAAAAATTACACATGATGTCAGATTTTAATTGAATCAGTATATTTGTTATTTTTAGATCTTTCATTGCATATTAATGTGAAATTTCTTTCTCTTTTCTTGTAATTTACAATGCTTTTCCCCTTTAGGATCATCCACCCATAAAAGTAAAATGGACAGTTTTATAAATCAAATGAATAAATCCATTTTGGCCTAGACTTTTTGAAAATCCAAATCAACTTACTCCTTAAATGGTTTTGGTTTATGATACTTAAAATAGCAACCATTAAGTTGGGCTTATGCAGTGCTACAGAGATGCATTGATGTTGCCAAAGTTCAAAGCTAATTGGCTCAAGGAAATGTGAACTTGTCCAACTTGAAATGATCAAGGCTGCAGTCCAATCACTATTGCTGCATTTTCCTCAAAAGTTCTTCTTTGGTTCCTAATTCAAGCAAACTCTTCTGTAACTCCCTCTATCTGAAAGAACAGTCTGGAAAATAAAGCTTGGAAATTGTGGCTTTAAACCTTTCTCATTTCCCAGATAGCATGGGAAATATCATTCAAGAATGCCTAATTTGTTAGTATAAAATAAAACTACTTAAACATTACCTGATATTTAATGGCCTATTGGTTTTACATTTTTACACACTAGCCCAATTATTTAGAAATGAATAATGTATAACTTACATTTAATTAAGAACTGGATATGAGTTGGGAATGGATTGGTAGGAGTAACAAAAATGACAAGAAAGTGAAATTATCTTTGTTGCAAGATTTGTGCTGGATGAGGCAAACATTGCTGAAAATCTGAGGCAGCTGCAAGAAAGTTATCTAATGGAAATAGACTGAGGAATGGATGATGTAACTTACCCTATTTAACATCTGCTAGGGAGGCAAATATCTAATAATGTGTTGTACAGTTCCTTAGATATTTCTAAGTATACAATAACACTGGATTCCACTGTATACTATGAAAAACAACCTTCACAGTCTGACTTCCTCCCATAATGGGAAAAACAACCCTGGATTATATTTTAGTGCTGTAACTATTTCCCTTACTGCCTCCTCCCACCAGCAATTAATATGGGCAATAATGCTACACCATATTTTAGTTTTGTATAGGTCAGAGGGCTTCCTTAAAGGAATAAAATATCATCTGACCAGTTGCTGAAATAACATTCTCTTTGTGTTTTAATATTGCAGAACTTCAACCAGAAAAATACTATGAATTATACATAGCCCTAATTCGGTCTACCTCTTGAGAAGTCTATAATGCTGGAAAAGTGGGAGGAAAGTGCCAGCAGCAAAGTGGATGCCCCAATTACACCAATGTTAGGGATTCTACTAAAAGACCTGAGAGACCACACTGAAGACAACTACCCAAGATAAGGTTTAGCTATGTTGTCTGTAAGAGTTGATGCTGATTATTCTTATAATCAATCAGCCAGTCCATTTCAGCTGTCTTCTTTATAAGAGAGCTTATATGAAAGTCCAGTTGTCTCTTGAAAAAGCCCCTTTGAGACAACCATGACCTGGATGACTGAGAATCTCCATAGACAAGAGAACTTATACTATTTTATCTAACCACGCTTGCCTCATTGACAGTGGGCTAATGCCTCCTTAAGTAACACCAGCTGCCTGCAATTAGTGCAGGTTCGCATCCCACCAGGCTCAAGGTTGACTCAGCCTTCCATCCTTCCGAGGTAGGTAAAATGAGGACCCAGATTGTTGGGGGCAATAAGCTGACTTTGTAATAATGCTGCTTGGGGGGGGGGGGAAGCTCTAATAAGCAGGCATATACATAGAATGAAGGCTATTGCTAAGCACATTTGATTTGTGCTTAGACTGTAAGCCGCCCTGAGTCTTCGGAGAAGGGCGGGATATAAATGGAATTAAAATAAAAATAAAAATAAAATTTTTTATCAGGTTACATTTTCTCTTTGTAGATCTGTCAAATGTCACTGACTTTCCTATGAATCTTGGCTAAATGGAGAAATAGAATAGAATAGAATAGAATAGAATAGAATAGAATAGAATAGAATAGAATAGAATAGAATAGAATAGAATAGAGTAGAATAGAGCTTGAAGGGACTTTAGAGGTCTTCTAGTCCAGCCCCCTGCTCAAGCTGGAGGACCTATATCATCTCAGACAGGTGATTGTCTAGTCCAGGGGTCAGCAACCTGAAACAGTGAAAGAGCCACTCGGAACCGGTTCCCTCACAAAAGGAAAAACTGGGAGCCGCCAAAAATATGTTCGTATGCGTGTACAGGCGCGCATGCACAGAACAGGGTATGACTGAAGAGTGGAGCCAAGGCGAGATATGCACCTACCCTGCATATTTGAATTGATTGGTTGAACTTTTTTAGTCCCACTTTTTTTTTTGGACTGCACATGGCAGAGGACTGGGAGCCACAGGAGACGGCTGAAAGAGCCGCATGCGGCTCCAGAGCCGCGGGTTGCAGACCTGTGGTCTAGTCTCTTCTTAAAAACCTCCAGGGATGGAGCACCCATGATTTCTGGAGGCAAGCTGTTCCACTGGTTAATTGTACTCCCTGTTAGGAAGTTTCTCCTTAATTCCAGGTTGTATAATTCCAGGCATTGTATGTAATTCTCTTTCCATCTGAGGCAGCAATGTAGAAGTCATAAATTACTGCTACACTGCTTGCTTATAAGCCATTATTTCCAGTGGTGGGATTCAAATATGTGAACAACCGGTTCTCTGTGTGAATGCCGTTTCTGGAACTCCATTCTGGGCCTGGACAACAAAAAATTAGCTACCGGTTCTGTTGAAGTGGTGACTAAGATGTGACTCCTTATGACTAAGATGCTAACTTGATGATGGAGACCTCAGGGGTGCATAACATAAGTATTAAAGATGTTCTTGAAACTCCAAGCAGAAAGCAGCAATAGGTTTCCTGCAGGAGTAAAACATTCCTACCGCATTAAGCTCTTCTATACTCCTTATAATTGGCTGCCTACTTAATCCAGTTCACTTTAAAATGTTTAGGGTTTACTGTTCTAGACCAGTTCCCCTGAAGTTTATCTTGCATTCAGACTGATATTCTGTCTTCTTTCTGAGAATAGAAAATATCTATTATCTTTCAGAGAATGGAAAGAGACACCAGCTGAAGAATACTAGGAACAGGAGCCAGTCTGGTGTAATGGTTTAAGATGTTGGCCTAGAAACCAAGAGACTGTGAATTCTGGCCTTGCCTTAAGCATGAAACCAGCTGGGTGGCCTTGGGCCAGTCACTCTCCTTAGCCCAAGTCACCTCACAGGTTTGTTATGGGAAAAATAGGAGAAGGAAGGACTATTATGCATGTTTGTCTCCTTATTTATAAAAAATAGTGAAGCTGGGATAAAAAGGGCCTCATAAAAAAACAAAACAAAACATGGTATCTTCTGTAATCATTTTGCAATTCTTTTCCCAAGGAATATTTGAGGTACCTCTCTACTGATTTATAGAAGACACCCCTCCCTATACGTTTTTAAAAAATCAAGTTATCTTTTCGATTACTTAATGTCTTTCTTATTTTGTTGATGTTGTTCTCTTGAAAGACTCATGTGGATGAATTAAAGGTATTCTGAATCCTGCAGAGTTCCAAATTATTTCATTGGAGCTACAGGGATTTGAATTTCACAAGAGGGCATGCAAAGAAATGGTGCCCATATCCAACAGTTAGAAAAACTGCTATTTTCAGCTATAGAGGTTTGTCTCTCACCACAGGAAAAAGTGCCTAGACTTTTAATCAGTTAACCTTCTGTTTTGTAAGTCAGGAAACCAGCCTTGGGGAAAAAATATCAAAAGATTTCTTGCACCTTTAATATGTCTTTGGACATAATAAGCTGCCCCTAAAATCTGTCTTGCACTTTCCTGAGTGCTTTGAGGATTCCTTTTGAATGCTTGGGGAATCCAGTTTTGGTCACTACGATGTAAAAAAGATGTTGAGACTCTAGAAAGAGAACAGAGAATAGCAAAAAAGATGATTAGGGGACTGGAGACTAAAACATATAAGGCTGCTGGAATTGGGTATGTCTAGTTTAATGAAGAGAAGGATGAGGGGGGACATGATAGCAGTGTTCCAATATCTCAGGGGCTGCCACAAAGAAGAGGGAGTCAAGCTATTCTCCAAAGAGCCCAAAGGAAGGACAAGAAGCAATGGATGGAAACTAATCAAGGAGAGAAGCAACCTAGAACTAAGGAGAAACTTCCTGACAGTTAGAACAATTAACCAGTGGAACAACCTGCCTCCAGAAGCTGTGAATGCTCAAACACTGGAAGTTTTTAAGAAGAGACTGGACAGCCATTTGTATGAAATGGTATAGGGTTTCCTGCCTGAACAGAGGGTTGGACTAGATAACCTCCAAGGTCCGTTCCAACTTTATTATTATTATTAATCAGGGAGGGTTGTTGGTGGTGAGAAATTATTGTTACAAATGGCAGAGAGCTACCACTGCGAGTGTTGTTATTTTTTTAATTGTACATCTTTCCATCATTCGGAAGCCTCTCTGCTTTGCCAACCTGAAAAGGCTATGTTAGAGAAGGAGGTTGTTGTTGTTGTTGTTTTAAAAAAAATCAGGTCTCCCCTTTCTATTTAATTGAAGAGTGGAGACTCAGAGAGGTTGCAATCTGTCACTTAGATAGTGAGATGGGTGGTGTATAAATTTGATCACTCCATCAATTACTATTATTATTGTTGTTGTTGTTATCAAATTTATTTGCCACACATCTCACCATTCAATGTGACTCGGAGCAGCTGATCAATAAAATAAGCCTGACGGAGAGATGATTATTGAACAAAAGGGAGGGCATTCACCCATTTCTCTGGCCCTTGTGGTTAAAATAATGGAAGAATGACGAAGCTTCATCTATGAAAGTTTTTCCAAAATTCAGTTCATCAAACTGAATGATAAACTGGCAGGGGAAAAAATGCAGGATTTTTTTTTAAGCACAACAGTATTAAGAATATTTGCCATTTGTTGTGAATTAATTTCATTCCCTTACAGTGGCCACTTGAATTACCTGTAGTCCTCAATTTACAACTATTCGTTTAGGGACCATTCAAAGTTACCACAGCACTGAAAAAAGTGACTTACGACTGATTCTTGCACTTACACTGTCACAGCATCCCAGCAGTGGTGTGTGATCACATTCTGAGCACTTTGCAGCCGGCATATATTTACGATGGTTGCAGCATCCTGTGGTCACATGATCAGCATTTGCAACCTTCTGACAAAGTCAAGGGGAGGGAGAGGAGGTGAATTCTCTTAACAGCTGCATGATTCACTTAATAGCAGCAGTGATTTGCTTAAAGGTCATGACAAAAAAGATTGTACAATCAGGCATGACTCATTTAATAACCTCCAATGTTTAGCAACTTAAATTCTGGTCCTCATTGTGGGGATAAATTAAGGACTAGCTCTACTAGACTTCATCTCTGCAAGAGACTTCCACTTTCTGGCTGGCCATGATTGACCACAATCTCTCTCTCTTTCTCTCTCTCTTTTTCTTTCTTTCTCTTCTCTCTTCTCTCTTCTCTTTCTCTCTCTCTCTGTCTCTTTCTCTCTCTTTCTCTCTTTCTCTCTCTCTCATTCTCATTCTCTTTCTCTCTCTGTCTCTCATTCTCTTTCTCTCTCTCTCTCTCTCTCTCTCTCTCTTTCTCTCTCTCTGCACACAAACATTCTTAAGCCATTTATGAACCCTCATTGTTTCCAACAGACTCCTATAAAGCAGCAGTAACAACTTAACCTACCATAAAAGCCAGCTAGAATCAACCGGGTGAAATGAATAGAAGGGAAAAAACAAACAAAACAACAGTGGCACAATGGTAGCAAGAACCTGAGGTGATAACTGGTTTGCCTTGTCCTGTCCGCATGTACAAAAAAAAAGTAGACAGCATTTGAGGAGCATGCTGGCAAACTGGATGTGGTTCTTGGATGAATGACAGGCAGTTGCTCAACCAGGTTCACAGCCGCGAGCTAACTCTACCCTGCAAGTCCAATATTTGTAAACCACATTAGTAGCTAATGTAATGCATACATGTCCAAGCAAGATGAAATAAACCCTGGGAATTGCACAGAGACCAATCCATTTTTAAAATTACTTCAGTCTGTGGCCCATTTTCCCTTGAAAGGTTGTTGTTCCAGTGCATTCCCTTTTAGCTCAGGGTCAGTCTGGGTTATCCAGAGCAGTGAGACTAGTCTTCACAGTTCCCAGGCAACACTTTCATTGTTCCTGCAGACTGGATGTTATGGGAAATTAGTGTAATATGGGTGGTCCTCAACTTATGACCATGAATAAGACCATTTTTGTTTGTTGTGAAGCAAAAATATTTATGTTGCTAAGCTAGGTGTTAATTGAGTTATTCCTAAGTTTACAACTTTTTTTGCCATAGTTGTGAAGCAAATCATGTTGTCACTAAGTGAAGCCAGCTTCTCCCATTGACTTGCTTGTTGGAAGCCAGTTGGGAAAGTTATAAAGGGTGATCACATGACCCCGAGGCACTGCAACTGTTGTGAATACATGCTGGTTGCCCAGTGTCTGACTTTTGATCAGGTGAACATGGAGATGCTGCAAAAGTCATAAGTGTGAGGACTGGTTGTAAGTCACTTTTTTCAGCACTGTAGCAACTTTGAATTGTCACTAAATGAATGGTTATAAGCCGAGGACTCCAGATTTCAAAGACTGACATGGGTGAAAATAGTCTTTAAGAAATAATTTCCATCCATTTTGGAACTGTAATGGTTGATGAGGGTATCTCATCAATTACCCACTCAGAGGCACTGGAAAAGGTTGCTGTAGTCCCAAAATAAACAGGGCCAAGATAAACATTAAATTAAAGTAATACCATTAATATAACCATACAATGAATAATTTTTAAGCCATTAAAATTACATTTTTCACAGGAGGCTGGTGATCCCATTCAAGCTTATTGGGACTCTGTGGCCTCAGATTTTGCTCCTCTGTAAGGCACTGTGAAACAGACAGATCTGTGGGGAAAAATGGAGCAGAGAGGAAAGAGAAGACAAATTGTAAGGAGTCTTCCTGTGACTGAAGATGGTTGAAAAACCACATCTGACCAAAGAAGAAAAGCTGAGAGAGATGCGACAGATAGATATGCAGCAAAGGACAGCAAAATATTTGACCCCTCATCTAGAGATAATATATTAGGGCACCTTCTAGTGACCTGCTATTTAGTTTTAATGTTCACTAGACAACCTGTGGTCCATTGAGTCATCATTTTTGAGATGTTTCCTTACTTAAACAGAGAAACAGAATGACCAAGGCTGGGCAAAAAAATCAATGAGAGTGGGAGCAATTTCCAACTCCTTCCTTCCTTCCTTCCTTCCTTCCTTCCTTCCTTCCTTCCTTCCTTCCTTCCTTCCTTCCTTCCTTCCTTCCCAGAAGGCATCAGGGTAAAAATTGGGAGATTGGGAGTTCTAGGCACAATACCAGCTGGTGAACATGGGTCACTCTCCCCCCTCCCCGACTTTCTCAATCCTGAGAAAGAGGCAATTCAGAAACCACTTTTGAAAAAACCTTGCCAAGAATATTCTAGGGACTTCTCCAGGTGGTCACCAGGAGTCAACATTGACTGGAAACCACATACATAGAGAGAGATAATAAAGCATATCATATAAGCACCCCAAAAAAACCCCGTTTTCCCACAACATCTGCACTGACTAAAAAAAAAGGTATTTCCTTTATATCTGGCATACTGTAACTCCCATTATGCCAAGTCAATAGACCTCTGCTGGTCATCAGCCAACACATTGGAGAAATTAGGTGGGGAATGAGTAATAATCATGTAATTATTTGAAGAGAACTTAAGAGATAACAGTTTTGGCCTGTTTTGTTAAGTACCAATTTAGCTCTTAAAAACTCAAGTTGAGCACAACTCCAAACAAGCCTCCGGTGTTAGATATTAACTGCAAATGGTACTTAATAGAATGTCTAATTAAGTACCTAATTACAATTGACTTATTTCATCATTCTCACATAATTCCGTTTTTTGAAAAGAAAATACAATAAACAGAGGAAAGATCAAGGGAGCCCTGAAAGATAAGAGGGAAAAAAAAGCTCATCATCCTAAGATTCTATAGAGAAACTTTTTTTTTTAACAGCACACTGTTTACTGAGAGGTAAGCTTCTGGCTTATTCCTAGTAAGTACATTGCCATCTTAATTACCTTTTGCCCAATTAGGTTTTCTAGAAAGGAAACATGCAGCATAAGGAAGTAATTTCTCTAAAGAACAGTGTGCTCCCTTACAATCTGTTGCTACACTATAATATTATTCTGTGCAGCAGATACTTATTTAGCTGTTTTCATTGTTGTCCATAGGAATAGTTCCGTACAGGAATGGTAGCAAAAGGCCATTTGCTTTTTCTTCTTTAGAAGTGTTCCAACTTTAACACAAAAAGGTCAAATAAATGCTTATGTTGTGTTTGTTTTGTTCTTGTTACCAAGCTTGATCAACATATTTCTGTGCTTACATAAAGAGCCATCAACTATGGAATGGAACTATAGATCAGACTCTGCTGTTGCCCCCAGTTCCTGGGTGGTATTGTATTTGACTGTTTGATTTATTTTATTGGCAGTTTGGATGAAATGCAGACTAGTCTCTTATGGTTCTGTGCCATGAATCTTTGCAGACAAGAGAGACCGTCTGCTTGCAGAAAAACTCTAGCCTAAGTGAACAGATATCCAACATCTGAAAGAACAAAGCTATAATCCTAAATACATACTCAGCAAATAGCTTCCCTATCATGAAGAGTCTGTTTCTACTCACAAACAGCTCTGGATGTAATATTTGTGCAAACATCACACTGTGTAGTCCCAAAGAGAGGAAAATGACATTTATGTGGGTCTAAAATTCAGCTCCTTCCTGCTATTTCAGACTGGATTAATTGTTGGGCGATCATTTCTATATTCTATATTCTATATTCAAGCTACTCTTATCCAGCTTCCAGAAATGCCCATTTGTACAAGCAATACTTTGAATGGCAACCCCAACATTTTTGGAAAGTTCCAGGTTGGGCGAGTTTAGGTAAAAATTAAACTTTAATCTAATAGTCCAAAGAGCCCAGAAATAGTCTGAGTTCATATAAGGAAGATGGATTAATATAATTTATTTTATAGTTCCTGGCCAGTTTTAATTTATTTTGTAGACTGGAATTAAATCAAGGTGTAACATGCTGATGAGAGAGAATTCACTTATAGCTTGATTTCCATAAAACCACTGAAGTTTAGTTTCATAACTAATGAGTCCAAATTATTCAATTAGCTTTTAAGCCTGGTCCTTGTACTACTGAGTAATTCTCCAATGGTTAGGTCTTCATCACTTTAGTACAGAAGAATATTATAACAGAAATACGAAGGAATATATTTTAATTACTTGTCCTTGTTGTCTACAGATTGTAGGCCTTAGACACAATGAATTCTTGGGAAAAGAAGATAATTTGTCTTTTGTAGAAGGTACTAGTGGCCTTGACTTTGAGGCTGTCTAAATACACTATAAAATGATATGTGTGAAAACATTTTTATCGGTCTTCCCTATGTTATCTTTTATTATTATTAATTAACTTTTTACTGCCAGCATTTTGTGCAATTATTATAAGAGATTACAAGGTTCAAATTACAAATTACAAATACAGGCATATTGTCTAAAACTGAAAGAATAATTCAGAATAATGCTATACATGCAGAAAATAAAATATTAAGGAATCTGTATCTTATAATTAATTAACAGGATTATAAAACTAGTTTATGAATAAAAAAACTAAAATGCTTTACTTACTAAGCATTACACTGGTAAGCAAGTATATGCTCACATACCATATGCATGTATGTTTATAAACTTTGTTATGGTTGATTTTAGTGGAACATAACAAGACTAAAAACACAAACATGAAAGCTGTTTTTTAAAAGCTGAGTTGTATATTAATGGGATCCTAAAAGTTAAAGGAGAAGCAATGGCAACTGGAAGAAATTGTTCAACTCTCCTGGAGATGTTAGAGTGCCTGATAACAGTAAGATGCAAATGATTTTGTCCTCAGAACTACTAAGACTACTACTACTAGCAAAGTCATAAGTGCATATTTCTACAGAAAGGACATCTAAGAAACACATGAGCTATAAATAGGAAACCTTTTCATATTAGCAGAGGTTATTATAAGGTTATTATCTATTTCACATTATCTAACCAGTGCATTGCTGTAAGGCAGACAGTTGCTGAGCATTCCCCTCAACCTGATTTAAAGTCTTGCCCTTTGTAATTTGGAAGGGAAGGTGCAATATTACCACTTTTTCAGAGCAAACCTTCCCATGACCTGAAGGAACATGTACCTTATCTTAAAAAGACACTTAGAGGAATAAGTTAATAGTAGTAGTCCTCAGCTGATTTTCAATACCAGATAGGTGCTCAGCTCACAAGCTAGTACTTTTAGAAACTGAAGTAGGTGATAATTTGCTGCATGTTACATTTCCTAACCAAAGTAGTATGGGAAGTCAGCCCCCCAGAGAAGGAAATATTACAAGGGCAGAAAAATATATTTCCTCAAAGGATCTTAAAGAGGCAGAAAAGCATGCCCAGTTTTTTAATAGCCCCAAGTCTTTCTCCCCCAAGCAGAAACCAGCTCTGTAGAAATGTAAATAATCCAGAAAGGTTGGAGGACCCCAGCTAGAAGATTAAGAAGACAAAGACCTAAAATCTACATACCCCACCCAAAGTCTAAGACAGGACATAATAGGATGCCAAAGGGGCAGACTCAGACTCAGGTCAAAATACATGACACAGGAAACACAAAGCCTCAAACAGGAACAGGAAACAACCTCAAAAGCCCCAGAGGGTATAAAACCCCCACTCCCTACATGTGCTCTCTCTTTTTTCTTCCAGAGCCATCTTCCTGTCTGGCTCTCCTCTTCAATAAACTGCAACCTTCTTTCTAAAGCAGTTGCCATGTTGTTTATTCCCGGCTTGGACTGAACCATGATGAAGACTTTTCCTTCAACCGTAGGTTGACTTGCCCTGTGCAATGTTACTATCTACATAGAAAAATAAGAGTCATAGTAGACATGAAGATTAAATAGCATGAATGTAAATCAGTAGCTCATCAAGTTGCAAAAGAAATATTTGCAAAAAAATGTTGCCATTCTCCTTTCACATTGCCAGTAAGGTTCTGTTCTGGTGGCAGCCCCAGATAATTAATTTAAAAAAGAAAAAAGAAATGAAACTGTCATTACTTAGTGAAAGCCAAAATGGGCACTATTTTCTAATGGCTGTTGGGTAATGCTGCAATTAGCTTTCTAGTCTTGTGCTGGCCTTCTGTGTTTGACTGTGCAATACTCACCTTACCTTCGTTTTTTATGGAGTGGGAGGTGTCAAATCTGAGTTCATTACCGGTATTAGAGCACAGAATTCATCTTTATTTCTGATAGGATGCATTATTTATTTAGGAAGAAGATTCATAATGTGGATCAATTCAACTATTCAACATTGGGAACCATCCGTTTCCTCATACCAACAAGAAGGAAGGAAGAGGAGGGTTATTACAATTTAAAATACACTACAACTTAACAGTTGGAGATGAATCCACTCATCTCTTTAGTTTAAAACTTGGCCCTTTTATGATTTGTGGACTTCAACTCCCAGAATTCCTCAGCCAGGACTTCTGGGAGTTGAAGTCCACAAGTCTGAAGCCTCCTGTTTAGAGGATAGGCAGTTCCTCACTGCAGCCTTGTCTCTCATACTGCTCCTGGCTGTTTCTTATGCCACCTTTAGATGTTCTAGCCTGGACTGTAGTGAGTTGGGAATAGAGGTTGGTTGGTCAGGCAAGATATGGGATGTCCTTGGGAAAAGAGACAAGGTAAACATGGTATGGACATTCCATCATTCTGTTTAATCAGTCTGAGATTTCCTGGACCAGGTTTTCCTTATGTGATGATTCCTCTCCCAAACTATGATCATCCCAGGTAATTGGTAGGAATGCTATTCTAGAATCTTTTCACCACCATAAATAGCCTTTTATTTTTCCTCTATCTCTTAGTCTGTACTTATACAATGTTTATTTTTCCTTCATCTCCTTTTTTGCGGATACATGGCTTTTATTCTTGTAACACATTTATCTGTTGGTTGTTGTTTTTTGTGTGTGTGTTCCTGAAAGAGGGAAAATATGTGTCTGTATGAATGCACACTTAATCATTGATCAATAACAGAAAACAACCTAAAATTGAAAACACTATGAAAATTATATGGTATTAAGAGTTATGTTTTAAGAATTATGACTGGAGGAAAGAGGAAAGGAAGAGAATCAGAAGTATTTTGGTTGACTCCTGCTTTAAAGGCTATCAAATACCCTTCAAAGGGTATCAAATAGTAGTAACTGTGAGAGGGATCTCAGAGTCCTAATGGACAATCACTTAAATATAAGCCAGCAGTGTGCTGCAGCTGCCAAAAAAGCCAACACAGTGCTAGGCTGCATTAACAGAGGGATAGAATCAAGATCACGTGAAGTACTAATACCACTTTACAATGCCTTGGTAAGGCCACACCTGGAATACTGCATCCAGTTTTGGTCACCATGATGTAAAAAAGATGTACTCTGGAAAGAGTACAGAGAAGAGCAACAAAGATGATTAGATGTCTGGAGGCTAAAACATAAAAGGAACGGCTCCTGGAATTGGGTATGTCTCGTTTAATGAATAGAAGGTCTAGGGATGACATGATAGCAGTGTTCCAATATCTCAGGGGCTGCCACAAAGAAGAGGGAGTCAAGCTATTCACCAAAGTGCCTGAAGGCAGGACAAGAAGCAACAGATGGAAACTAATCAAGGAGAGAAGGAACCTAGAACTAAGGAGAAACTTCCTGACAGTTAGAACAATTAACCAGTGGAACAACCTGCCTCCAGAAGCTGTGAATGCTCCAACACTGGAAGTTTTTAAGAAGAGACTGGCCAACCATTTGTATGAAATGGTATAGGGTTTCCTGCCTGAGCAGGGGGTTGGACTAGATGACCTCCAAGATCCCTTCCAACTTTACTATTATGATTATGATTATGAAATACTGTATCAGCATTACTGATAATATAAAAAGACACGTTGACTTAAGTGGCATAGATAAATGTTTTAACAATATGCAGGATTGAAAACCTATTGAGAGACAATTTTACCAAGAAAAAATTATTATTACTTAGGGACATTTTTCACTGTATATCTGCTTTTTTAGCAATTTCCTTTTTCCCTTCATAGGGAACACACACACACACACACACACACACACACACACAAGCATTCCTTGGAAAATCTAGTATTCCTTGAATACATCTCATGTTTTTATGTAGATAAGGGTTCCTGATAAGAAAGTATTACTATTGCTGTTATTATTATTATGGTTGGTTGCAGTCGACCCGACCTGGGATAGGCAGATGTTGTTGTTTGATGGGCTAAAAGGTATCACTGTAGGACATAAGCTGTTCCAAGTCAAGCTGCCTATTACAATTGACTGATTACCATCCAAATCAATTCACTGCAGAATGAAAGCCCCTTTGTTGAAGGTTATGGATCATAATCTACCATGCTGGTTTGCAGATAGATTTTTTGGGGGGACAGTCTAAAGGTGAAGCAAAGTAAGTGGCTCAAGGTCACCCATCATATAAAGTAATGGTAAAGATTTGAAAACACATGTAGTATGGATCACAACCCAGGAATCTTTGCCAGAAAAATTATAAATGGTACTCAGTTAAGTGGAAAAAACTGTAATTCTTCTATCTAACCCAGAAAATGATTTGTGAAATGGGTAATGTACATAAAGGCCCAGAGAGCTTTTAGCCTTATGGCCATCTATTCTTCACTAACTATTTCATAATCCATGATACCATAAAGTAATCACTCAAATAAGCTCATGAGGAAAGTAATGCTGCCTGGATCCAAGGCCATCTATCAGCAGCAGAGAACAAGTGGACCAGACTTCTAATTTTATTCATTT
Source organism: Vipera berus (assembly GCF_964194415.1). NCBI lineage: Eukaryota > Metazoa > Chordata > Lepidosauria > Squamata > Viperidae > Vipera > Vipera berus. The sequence continues at coordinate 15,072 of NW_027673562.1, forward strand.
TTATTTAAAATGAGCACATCTGTTAAGAATCTGGGCACATATATAGCATGTGGGCAGTGAACTTGAGGCTTTCCCACTGTATTATTCAACTAATCAAACTTCGGAGAGAATGGTGAGTTGTTCCAGCACGCATTTGCTTGTAAACTGGCTTATCTCAAAAAGGTGACAGAATCACAGGAATGTCACAGTTTGTTTTGTCAGTAAAAGGCATTGTTATGCAGAGTGACACTTCCTTTGCAAGGAAGCTGCAATGTCTCCTTAAAATGGGCAGCATCAATTTAGGCTGGGAAGCAAACATTTGGAGCTATCTCTAAAATGGCTGCCATGATCGTTGTAGTCAGTCACAAAAGATTGATTAAGAAGACAAGTAGGGGAGGTTTGACATCCATTAACTTTCCCCTCAGATGCTCTCTAGTATCTTTTTCTCTTTTTCTCAGGACAAATGGGCCTACATCCAAACAAAGCACTTGCCTGAAGCTATACCAATATTATTATTTTCTAAAGAATCCCTCCAGGCATTTTTTGTAAATAAAATAATGCTGGAGGCTGGTGCTTTGTTTTGTAGCATGCATCTTCCCAGGTTATTATTATTTAATTTAAAAAATTCTTCTAAAAATTGGTGATGCAGTGAACCTGACAGGCACCAAGGGTGGTGTACACAAACCCATGTTGTTTACCCCAAGACTATATAAAATATCTTGATGTGTAGGACAAAGAATTGTATCACAAGGCAGCATAAAATTTTTTTATAGCTCTCTCAATTAAGCCTTTTATTTTCCACATCTTTGATGTGTTGATTTCCTTCAGAATCAAACAACCTGATCATAAAGGTATTAGCTATTTCATTATACTGAGTCCTGAGTCTTCGGAGAAGGGCGGGATATAAATGGAATTAAAATAAATAAAATAAAAATAAATTGTTGTGAACTCCTCTGCAAAAAATATGATGTCGAAATGCTGCTGAATCTTCCAATATTTTTTTTTCTTGTGGAATCCTTGATGTTCTCTGAGCTTGGTTGTATTCTTGCAGTTGTTTCATTACCCAACCTGGTAACATTTTCAATGCTAGAAGAGATTGGGGTTTGTTCTCTGGTATATACAGTGGTGTGTCCTGTCACTGTTGGTGGCAGTGTTTTTTTTTTCTTGGTAGTTCCTTGATTAGTCTGTTTATTGTTTCCTTGTTTGTCTGAGTTGGCATTTCTTTGTTTGGAGTATTGTTTGCAGCTTGTTTGCATCATGTTAATCCTCACATTAATCCCGGTTTATCTGAGTGTGGATTGCTGGCAAGGAGATATTTTGGTCTTTTTGTTTCCTTTTTAGCTTTTTTTTATCTTTCTGTTTTGAATGGTGTGTGAATATTGTTTATCTCTCTGTGTCTATTGATGGCTGATTTATGGGTGCCAAGCTTCCAATAATTCTAGCTGGGTCTAGAATGCTCACAGTTTCCCAGTTGAAAGTATGATTGAATCTGTCCATGTGAGATTATGGGGTTTTTATTGTGTCCGCTGACAGCTAGTTGGTGTTCAGGGATGCACTCTGCTTGTTTTGAGCTGTCTGTCCTACATAGTGACTGTTACAATCTTTCCACAGTGTGTTGTAGATTATTCTTGTGTTTTTCTTCTTCTTTAGCTACTGGATCTTTTGGTTTATTTAAGATTTTTGAAGGACTTTAGTTGGTTTGTGTGCTAGGGTGATACCTTGTGGTAGTAATCTGTTGGTTTTTCTGAGCTGTTTTTGATGTCTACTTATGTTATCTTTTTCATAGTTTGTGTTGGTTATACTGTAGTGGTTTGAATAGTGAGACACTTTATCAAAAAGATGCATGGATATCCATTTTGTTGGATGATATATAGGCAGCCCATTTCCTTTTTCTGGTGTTCAGTGTTGCTGCAGTGGTTTGTGCTCATCTAAATAATGTTCTTACACAGGTCTCTTGTGAGGGGTTAAATTCTTAGCTTGGAAACGGAACACTTGGCTAGTGTGGATGGTTTATGATAAACTTGTCTTTCTAATTTGCCACCATTTCCTCTCCTGATGAGGTCATCAAGGAAGAGTATTATATTGTTGTTTTCTCCTTCCTTTGTGAATTTCATTGCTTTGAAAATGCTGTTGGTTATTTTTCTATTATGACAAAGGTATCATCTACATACTGGATCCATATTTTTGGTGATATGCCTGGGAGTACTATAGTTTCTACATCTTGTGTTAGTCTCTGCTGTGGGTACGGAAAGCAGTGATCCCAGGGTTGTTCCTCTTATTTGTTGGTATATTTGTCCATCAAATTGAAAGTAGGCAGTAAGGCAGAGGTAGATGTGGTCCATGATTCTGGGTACAGGTAGTCCTCAACTTATAACAGTTCGTTTAGTGACTGTTCAAAGTTACAATGTCACTGAAAAAAGTGACTTATGACCATTTTTCACTCTTACAACCTTTGCAACATTCCCATGATCATATGATCAAAATTCAGATGCTTGGCATCTGGTTCATACTTATTGCCGTTGCTGTGTCCCAAGGCCACGTGATCAACTTTTACAACCTTTTGACAAGCTAAATCAATGGGGAAGCCAGATTCACTTAGCAACTTTGTTACTAACTTATCAACTGCAGTGATTCACTTAACGACAGTGGCAAGAAAGGTTGTAAAATGGGGCAAAACCCATTTAACAAATGTCTCACTTAACAACATAAATTTCATATAGCTACTTGTATTGGTTCCTGTGGGTCCTTTTCTGAAAGAGCATCCTGACAATTAGTGAAGAAGTTAAGTCACCCCATCCCCAAGTTGGAGCCAAACTCAGCTGTATCATCTGAAATATCATGTCTGAACTGGTATCCAAGAGAGGCAGATGAATTTTAAGGTAAAAAGCCAAATATCCTCTAAAAAATAAATAAATTACTGTGTTTCTTGGCCATGAATGGAAGGTACCAGATGGTTTTGGATGAACATTAAACAGAAGACAAGTTCTCTTGGCATACTGAAATTTATCCAGAGGTTGTGTTTATATTTTTAACATGCTTTCTTTGGAGGAAAAACTTGCCCATATTCTTCAGGTTTTTCTTAAAAAAGAAAACACAGATCAGAACATTTTCTTTAGGGGGAAAAATGGTTTCTAAGACCCATTTCTCTGAAAACAAAGATCCATAAGCCCATAAATCTAGTTCCTGGAAATTCAATTAGAATGCAGTAATGGTTTGGTTAACTTCTAACACTAACCCATGCCAAAATGTACTTCAGATAACGTTTTTTTCTAAAACAGTAACAACATGCCACATTAAAAACCTTAATAAAACAATTTGTTGTTCAGTTAAGGAAACAAACGGTTGCAGGAATTGGGCATGTCTAGTCTAGAAAAAAAGAGGACTAGGGGGAGACATGATAGCAGTGTTCCAATATTTGAGGGGCTGCCACAAAGAAGAGGGGGTCAAATTATTTCCCACAGCATCAGAGGGCAGGACAAGAAACAATGGATTGAAACTAATTAAGGAGAAAAGCAACCTAGAATTAAGGAGAAACTTCTTAACAGTGATAACAATTAACTTGTGGAATGGCTTGCCTTCAGAAATTGTGGGTGCTTCATCACTGGAAGAGACTGGGCATCCACTTGTTTGAAATGGTATAAGGTCTCCTGCTTGATCAATGGGTTGGACTGGAAGACCTCCAAGGTCCCTTCCAATTCTATGCAGTAACTATTTATTCATTTATTTATTTTATTGGATTTGTATACCGCCCTATTCCCGTAGGACTCAGGGCAGTTTACAGGGCAGTTAAAACCATGAATACAAAAAATTAAAAACAAATAAAACAATTAAATTAAATTCAAGCCCCAAGAGTAAATCTAAAACCCAGTTAAATTAACAACCCCACAGTCTGGACCAAAATAGATCAAAGAGCCAAGTTTTCAGGTCCCGGCGAAATGAGCGAAGGTCGGGGGCAGTCCTAAGTTCTGTGGGTAGTTGGTTCCATAGGGCAGGCGCACCCACAGAGAACGCCCTTCCCCTGGGAATAACCCGCCGGCATTCATTAACCGACGGTACCCTGAGAAGGCCCTCCCTGTGGGGGCACACAGGACGATGGGAAGATGATGCCGGCAGCAGGTGTTCCCTTAGATAGTCCGGACCCAAGCCATTTAGGGCTTTATAGGTCATTACCAGCACCTTGAATCTCACCCGGAGGGCAACCGGAAGCCAATGCAGCTCACGGAGAAGAGGTGTTACACGGGAGTATCGGGAAGCTCCCATCAAAACTCACATGGCTGAATTCTTCACCAGTTGAAGCCTTCGGGTGGTCCTCAAGGGCAGCCCCATGTAGAGGGCATTGCAGTAGTCTAACCGGGAGGTCACGAGCGCATGAGTGACTGTACGTAGAGCATCTGGACCGAGACCGGGACGCAACTGGTGCACCAGGCGAATCTGGGCAAAAGCCCCCCTGGTCACGGCTCCTATATGATCTTCCAAACTGAGCCTTGAATCCAGGAGGACTCCCAAGTTGCGAGCCCTATCAACGGGGGGTAATACCTCATCCCCTATTGTTAATGATGGAGAAGGCTGGTCAGCCCGAGATGCCGGTATGAACAGCCACTCAGTCTTGTCAGGATTGAGATGAAGCCTGTTTCTCCCCATCCAAACCCAGACCACCTCCAGGCAACGGGACATCACAGTGAGGGCATCACTGGGTTGGGTCGGGGTGGAAAGAAAAAGTTGGGTATCATCAGCGTACTGGTGATACCCCACCCCGAAACCACGAATGAGCTCACCCAGCGGCTTCATGTAGATGTTGAACAGGAGGGGAGAGAGGACCGACCCCTGAGGGACTCCACAAACGAGAGATCTCAGGGTGGACCTCTGTCCTCCCGTCAACACCGACTGCGAGCGGCCCAGGAGGTAGGAGGAGAACCACTGTAAAACGGTGCCTCCCACTCCCAGCCCCCTGACACGCCGCAGTAGGATACCATGGTCGATGGTATCAAAAGCTGCTGAGAGGTCTAATAGGACTAGGATAGAGGAACAACCCCTGTCCCGAGCCCGCCAGAGATCATTCACCAGTGCGACCAATGCCGTCTCTGTGCTATGCCCAGGTCTGAAACCCGATTGGTACAGGTCGAGATAATCGGTTTCCTCCAGGAACAGAGGAAGCTGATGCGCTACCACACTCTCAACAACCTTCACCAAAAAGCGAAGGTTGGAGACAGGACGATAGTTATTCAAAATCGCCGAGTCCAGGGTGGACTTCTTGAGGAGTGGCCTCACCACTGCCTCTTTCAAGGCAGAAGGGAAAACACCCTTGCTCAAAGAAGCAGTTATTACTGCCTGGAACCAGCCTCGTGTCTTCTCCCGGGCTGCATAAACCAGCCAGGAGGGGCACGGGTCCAATAAACAGGTGGTAGAGCTCAGCCTCCTCATGATCCTGTCCACCTCATCGGGGGTCATAGGATCAAACTCAGTCCAGATAACACTTTCAAGACCACTCGAATCCTCCCTGTCAGATTCTGTCCAGTCAGAGTCCAAGCCGGCCCGAATCTGAGCAATTTTATCTGCAAGATGACGACTGAACTCCTCGGCCTGTCCCTGCAAGGGATCCTCCCTCTCCTCCCGATGAAGGAGGGAGCGAGTAACCCGAAACAGGGCGGCTGGGCAATTATCTGCGGACGCGATGAGGGTAGTGAAGTAATTAGACTTTGCCGTCCTCATTGCAGCGAGATAAGACCTTGTAAAGGCTCTTAGTCGCAATCGGTCAGGCTCAGATCGGCTGGATCTCCAACAGCACTCTAGACCCCATCTCCGACGTTTCATCTCCCGGAGCTCCGAAGAAAACCATGGAGCCCATCGGGATCTGTGTCGGGTTAGGGGTCACAAGGGGACAACACGGTCGAGTGCCTCAGTGACAGCCCTTTCCCAGGCATCCACTAAGTAACAATGCTAACAAAGCTTCAATGTTTCCAGTGCCCCACTAATGTGGAAGTAGCTTGACAAAAATACTGGAAGAGCAGTATCTAAAGAAAAAACAACTCTGGCTATTGTAAGCTTGAAAACTAGTTTAAATATAAAGAGCATTCAGCAGAAATAGCCTGCAAAACAGCATAGGATCTAGTGGATTCCAATCCTATCTGGCCTCACCCCTTCCCAATTCCAATAGTTTAAGGGTGGGGGGAAAAGTATTTTCTAGGGTTGTTAATTTCCAGTCCTAAAAACAACTGACCTTGGAGGGCAGTTGACATCTGGGAGGAAGAATTCTTGACCCTGAGGTTGAATTCTTGACCTTTGACATTGGTGGAGGGGAAGCAGCATATGTGTTCCTTGTACCTTTAAGGATAATGTTCATGCAAGTTCATAAGCCATACCTTATATGTTAATTGGAAAGAAATGAGGGTAGCAAAGAAAGATTGCAAAAATTATTTGTGCATATCTTTAATTATTATTATCCTGTCATTATTATTATATGAACTTTCTCAATTCACTGAAATAATTGCTAAGGCTTTTTTTCTGGCACTTTCTCCATCATAATGATGAAGGTTGGCAATTAGAGATAAGGCCGCCTTATTATTACTGGCAAGCTTGATCCCTGATGTAGATCGTTATGTTTCCAATTCTTGTCATCAATGTTTTTCTAATGTTTATTTTTTTTATTATCTATTCATTGCCTAGAATTCTTTCAACAAATAATATTGGATTATGCTTGTTACAGAATATATACTTGAATTATTATTTTTTGCTGTTATTTTAATGACTATTTTTTTTAACCTGGGAATTCTCAAAAAGAGTGGTATAGAAATTAAGCTGTCAATATATGCCTGTTAACTTGATAAAAATAAAATGGGTCAAATAGAATATTAAATACATTTCTGACTGATTCTGATCTTCTATTGTGTGCAAAATACATATTTCAATATACCGTATTTTCCGGCGTATAAGACAACTTTTTAACACATGAAAATCTTTTCAAAAGTTGGGGGTCGTCTTATACGCCCAGTCGCCTTATACGCCGGAAAATAGTAAATCCTCAGGAGCAGAGACGTTAGTGGAAACGGACAAATCCAGCGCTCGAGAATGGCGAAAGACGGCCTCCTGATAAATAAAGCGACCAGCCCAACCGAGGCTGAGGCTCCAGCTTACCGGCGTCCTAGGGCAGCAGACCCCCCCTTTTTTGGGAAGGGAGTGGGAGTCAAGCGCGTGCCGAGCTGCCGGCGCTCGGCGAGCACGAGAGCTCAAGGGAGCGCGGGAAGCCAGGCGGAGGCCGACCTGACATGTTTGCGCGGAGCTGAGCTTCACCTGACCTTGGGAGTTCAACTTCAGGGCGTGGTGCCGTGACCAGACCTACAGCAACACCTGCCCGGGAAGGCGCAGCTCAGGAATTGCAACAGGCAGACCGCAGCGGAAAGCTGGAGCTGGGGCTTCAGCAACCCGGGGTCGCCCCTCCGCCCTGAAGTAGAAGGCGGCCTTTTGAAAAATAAATATTATAATATGTGCAGGTTTTTTCCCCTTTATTTCTTTTTCCCCTTTCTGTATACTCCAGCGATAACTTATGCAAGTGAAAGGAGGAAAAACCCCGAGTTTGCATTTTCTTGGAAAACTTTAGAAAAGCACAGCAAAATGCAGGGGAGGGTAAATGGGCTTCTCGATCTCAGTGCCACGCAGGGCTCCTTCTGGTTTCTAGTTACTTGGAGACTCGGGGCTTTCTTTAAGGGAATCTCAAACCTGCGGCGCAGGGCTGAGCCCGTTTCTTTCACCACCACCCCCCGCCCTCCGCCGCCCTGTTCATTAACTAATCTACAGAAAGAACCACCTTTTTTCAGACATGGTGCCTTCCCGAAGTGTTGGGCCACAATGCTCGTTGCTCCTGGCCGAAACAGCCAGCGCGTGTGGCTGAAGTAGAAGGGGGCGCCAAGGTGAGAGGAGACGAGGTTTAGGCGAGGCAGAGCAAAGCTGATCTTGAGGCCAAAAGCTCTTGATAAACCTTCACCTAATTGAGAAGCAGCCCTGACTCCCTACTTACCCGTATTTTCCGGCGTATAAGACTTTAACCCATGAAAATCATCTCAAAAGTTGGGGGTCGTCTTATACGCCCAGTCGTCTTATACGCCGGAAAATACGGTACTAGTGATGAGCCATCAAGTGCATTTAAAATAGTTTCTACTTCTGTTTCTGAATTTATTGGAATTTCTGTCTCTGCCTGTATTTTGTTTTAGGAGTGATGTCACACTGTATCTCTTCATGGATTTATCATATGGAATATTTTCTTTTGTCTTTAGCAGCTATTTATTTTTCCCCTCAGGGTAGCATATTCTTCTTATTTGTATAGTTTTGCAGCTGGACTTCTTTCTTCTTTGAAGATTTTATAGGAGTGGATTTGATTTTTGTTTTTAGCCATTAAATTCTCCACTCAATTGATGCTACTGCATCTAAAGTAGGGCATTTTCTACACACAACCATTTACCATTATCAATTCGTCATTGCACAATACATTCCTATATTGGAATATGCTGCATGTCCAGGGAGAGCTTTTAAATTTGTTTCTGCAGATACTGTACTGCTGTATTTTGAAATTTAAACTAAGTTTAAAACAACAACAACAGAAAACCCACCTGTCTTTACAAAAATTGGGGACTGTTTCTTAAAATGACAGTGATAGTCCTCACATGACATAATATATAATTCTCTTGGTAAGTAAAATACTTGAGCAATATGGATGCACATATTTTAAACATTCTATATTAACACCACTCTAATGGCAGAAAGTGAAGAAGAACTAAAGAGCCTCTTGTTGCAGGTGAAGAAGGAGAGTGCAAAACTTGGGTTGAAACTTAACATTAAGAAAACCAAGATCATGGCATCTGGCCCTCTCAATTCCTGGCAAATAGATGGGGAAGAAATGGAGGTAGTGACAGATTTTATTTTCCTGGGCTCCAAGATCACTGCAGATGGGGACTGTAGCCAAGAAATTAAAAGACGCTTGCTCCTGGGGAGGAAAGCCATGGCAAATCTAGACAGCACACTAAAAAGCAGAGACATCACCCTGTCAACAAAAGTGCGTATAGTCAAGGCTATGGTCTTCCCAGTTGCAATGTATGGCAGTGAAAGTTGGACCATAAGAAAGGCTGAGCGCCAAAGAATTGAGGCCTTTGAACTGTGGTGCTGGAGAAGACTCCTGCGAGTCCCTTGGACTGCAAGGCGATCAAACCGGTCAGTCCTAGAGGAGATCAATCCTGACTGCTCTTTAGAAGGCCAGATCCTGAAGCTAAAACTCAAATACTTTGGCCACCTAATGAGAAGGAAGGACTCACTGGAGAAGAGCCTAATGCTGGGAAAGATCGAGGGCAATAGAAGAAGGGGACGACAGAGAATGAGGTGGCTGGATGGAGTCACTGAAGCAGTAGGCGTGAGCTTAAATGGACTCCAGAAGATGGTAGAGGACAGGAAGGCCTGGAGGAATGTTGTCCATAGGGTCGCGATGGGTCGGACACGACTTCGCAGCTAACAACAACAACATATTAACACCGATGAACATTCTCTCTACAGATAAAGACGCATGGTATCATTATTTTTTCCACACCAGCTCAATATATTTTCAGTGCTTTTTCAACTTTCCTGTTCCTGTTTAATGCGTGTATAACTATTTAGCTTTTGTAATATAGGTAGTGCTAGACTTACAACAGTTCATGAAGTGACCCTTGTAATTTACAACTGCATTGCAAAAAATGACTTATGCTGATTTTTCACACTTACAACCATTGCAGTATCCCAATAGTCACATGATCAAACTTCAAAGATGCTTGGCAACTGAATCATATATATCAGGGGTCACCAACCTTTCTCAGTTCGCAGACTGGAAGAAAAGGGAGGGGGAAGCATTTTACATGCTCATGTGCATGTGTGTGCGCACGGGGCCACAAGCATGTGCATGCCGCAAACGGGGCAGGGCTAGCGCCCACATGATATTCACTAGCCTTGCCCCATTCTTGTGGGGTGCAGCACCTTGTTTCTGCACCCCGTGGTGCGGCGGTGGCCATTTTTGCACCTTGTGGCAGAGCGGCAGTCCATTTTTTGTTCCCTTTGGCACAGCGGCAGCCCATTTTTTGTTCCCTATGGCACAGCAGCAGCCTGTTTTTGCACCCTGCGGCCACGGCACTAGTGCAAGTGAGCGGGTGTGTGCACACATGCGCACACACTGGCCAGCCTGTCCACAGGTTGGGGACCCCTGATATATATGACAGTTGCAGTGTCCCAGGATCAGGTAATCACCTTTTGCAAACTTCTGAGAAGCAAAGTCAATTAATTTTGATTCAGTTAACAATTCACTTAACAACCAAGTTACTTACTTACCTGCAATGATTCACCTAACAACTGTGGCAAGAAAGGTCATAAAATGAGGCAAAATTCACTTAACAAATGTCTCACTTAGCAACAGAAATGTTGGGCTCAGTTATGGTCGTAGGTTTTGGGCTACCTGTAAATATGTTTTTTTTCCCTTTTGCAATGTTTCAGCTAGTCTGTTCTTTTATTAAGTTAAACCACCAACATGTACATGTTTTGAACTCTCTTTTTTGACATTGTCCATCTTCTTACAAAACTAAAACTCTTTAATTCCTGGCATTTTCTCTCACATTGTTGTGCTAAATAAGCTTTCAGCAAATAAAGTCAAAGCTTTATTGTGTTATATGTGTGATTAGCCTTTGGCCTACCTTCAGTTTTATTATTTTTTTAATATCATCCTACATTGACCCCTGAAGGCCAAATTACAAATAATAAAATTAACATTTGGGTAAAGATGGGATTATCTATTTGTCGGTCAACTATCTATGTATTGAGTCAACACTGGTCTGATGGCACATAATCAGTCAAAGCCAGGATTATGCTATCCATCTCTGATATTTTAATGCAAAGTGAATTTGCCTGTATTTTGTTATTTGTCTTTATTACTAATAAAGACAAGGGCGATCTTGTCTTTATTAATTATCAGAACTGCTTGCAAAGGGGATGCTTATATCTATGTATCACAGGGGTCTTCAGACTTGGCCCTTTTATGACTTGTGGGCTTCAACTCCCAGAATTCCTCAGCCAGGCACCATGGTGTGGTGGTTATGAAAATGCCTTGATACAATATACAGTATATGATATTATTGATCTACTTATCCAGTGTTTTAGAACAAGTACAATGTAAAATCTCCACATGGCAGCCATGAGAAAAGGGGGGGGGGGAAAAGAAGACCTTAGCTACTACTTTAATGAATCAAAAACTATTACTTCTTGTTGAATTTGATACACAGCTCAAATCTAAAGGGCAATACCGCATACAGTTTCTATTGTGTTTGTTTAACAAGAACCCACACCTTTATTCAAAATTACAAGAATGTCAGCTATCACCTGGATAAATAATTTCTTTTTTTTATTTATTATTTTTTATTTATTCTATAAGAGTTAAAGTGCGATAGATTTAATATTTTATTGTTGTTTGCATAAGGTAGACTATGATTGTTTGTGTATTTATACCCTGTATTGAGCTCTGGGAAGTCGGGGAGGAGGGAGGGGGAGGGGAGGGAGGTGTTGGGGAGGGTTGGGGAGAGGGGAGGGGGTTGGGAGGGGTTTTGTCTTTTTTAAAAAAATGTAAAACTTTTCAATAAAAAAAAAGATAAATAATTTCTAAATGACAGAGGCTTCAGAGAACTGAGTAGCACTGTCAAAAGTCAAGCCAAAATAAACTCCACTTATTTAACCCTGATTTTACATTGATGGTACAATAATACAGTTCTGAAGATGAAAAATAAACTTTAAAAAAAATGAGGACATAGATTAACAATGGCTTATATCTGAGAGCAGCTTAAGGAAATGGAGTAAACCAAATAATCACAAGGGAAGTAAAATATATTTTGAAAACTTCTGTTTAGACTATGATATATGAACATATTTTAAAATCTATTTGCAGAGAAGAAAAATAGAAGAATTCAATCTTGGGCAAATATGGAAGACACAATAATAAATAAAGCTAGGGAGAAAAAGTATTTATTTGATTTTTTTTTTAATGTGAAATTACACATTGCACTTTCCAAACCTATAGGCAACTTTAAAATCTGGATAGATCAACATTACAATTATAATCTAGCTAGCTCATTATAGAAAACATATGGACAAAATTGCAAATAGTAATTTATTAAAATTGTATGCTGCCAGACTCTCAATGACTCTGGATGGCTCACAACAAGCAAGCAAAGGAATAACAAAATGTGCACTCAAAACTGAATACAGCTAGTCCTTGAGTTACAACAGTTCATTTAGTGACTGTTCAAAGTTACAACAGCACTGAGAAAAGTGACTTATGACCATTTTTCACACTTACAACTGTTCCAAAATCCCAATGGTCACATCATCAGAATTTGGATGCTTGGCAAGTGACTTGCATTTGTGACGGTTGCCGTGTCCTGGCGTCCTGTGATCACCTTTTGTGACCTTCTGACAAGCAAAGTCAATAGGGAAGCCAGATTCACTTAACAACTATGTTACTAAGTTAAGTGCAGTTCTGGCAAGAAAGGTCATTCAAAGGGACAAAATTCACTTAACAACTATCTCACTTAGCAACAGAAATTTTGGGCTCAGTTATGGTTGTAAGTTGAGGAATACCTGTATATTAGTGAACAGAACGTATATGATACAGAGATGAGCTTGCATTAAGAATTGCACAATGCCATTGGGTGATGGACTCAGAAATGTATCTTCTCAGCATTATGCCTGCCCATTGAAAAACTTTCCATCCCACCCTTTCCTCAGTCTTTGAGATGTCTATATTACAGAATAACAGAATAACAGAGTTGGAAGGGACCTTGGAGGTCTTCTAGTCCAACCACCTGCTCAGGGAGAAAAAACCATACCATTTTAGACAAATGTTGCCCAATCTCTTCTTAATAACTTCCAGTGTTGGAGCATCCACAACTTCTGGAGGCAAGTTGTTTCACTGGAACAACTCTACCTCTAGTTCTTTTCATTAAACTAGACATATCCAATTCCAACAACTGTTCTTTATATGTTTTAGCCTCCAGTCCCCTGATCATCTTTGTTGCTCTTCTTTGCACTCTTTCTAGATTCTCAACATCTTTTTTTATAATATGGTGACCCAAAGTGGATGCAGTATTCCAAGTGTGGTCTTACCAAGGCCTTATAAAATGGTATTAACACTTCATGTGATCTTGATTCTATGCCTCTGTTAAAGCAGCCTAGCACTGTGTTGGCTTTTTTTGGCACCAGCAGCACACTGCTGGCTCGTATTTAAGTGATTGTCCACTAGGACTCCAAGATCCCTCTCACAGTTGCTACTATTGAGCCAGGTGCCACCTATACTATACCAGTAGATTTGGTTTTTCTTGCCTAAATGTAGAACCTTACTTTTTTCACCACTGAATTTCATTTTGTTAAATAGCGCCCAGTGTTCATGTCTGTCAAGATCCTTCTGTATTTTAAGCCTATCTTCTGGTGTGTTGGCTATTCCTGCCAGCTTGGTGTCCTGTGCAAATTTGATGAGTTCCCCTTCTATCTATTCATCTAAATCACATATAAAGATATTGAAGAGTACTGGGCCTAAAACAGAGCCTTGGGGTGCCCCACTGCATACTTCTCTCCATTTAGATGCAGTTCCATTAACAATTACACATTGAGGACTACACATTTACATCTCAGTTCCAAATATAAGAATTCAATCAGATTTCCAGAAAGCTCTTATGAAATGAAGGACCCTAATTTAGGTTGTATAGGCATAGGCAGGAAAATATTATTTCTTTCCTAGATTGAATATTGTAACATATCCTTGATTGTTTGACTGAGTTCAGCTCCTGATATCTCCAGCTAAAGTCCTTCCAATGTGTTTTGAAGCTGACTGTGTGTTTACCTTCACTCCTTCAACCTTAGCATGTGGAGAACAAGCAGAGACCGTGAACTAGGAATTCATCATTCTTCCAGTGGATCCATAGAAGAGTGTAAAAATGGTAATTTAAGAGCTATTAGAGCTCCCGAAGACACACAAATCCTTTCATACCCACTGTACACAAGAAAGGGAAAAACAAACAATGAGTTCTCCCTCCCCTGTGATTTCCGTACATGCTGTGTCCATTTGTCTGCCTGACTTTTTTTTTAAAAAAAAGGAATGGAAAGTTTCCTGACCTAAGACATCATTCCTTTTGGCATGTAGCACTGAAAGCGGTACAGTAGTGATGATTTGTATTATTGTGGCCAGTGTTTTTTCCCCACAGCTATAACCCTTCTATGTAGGGAGACAGAGTAATGGCTTAACTCAGTGGTTCTCAATGTTTTCTTCACCAGGGACCCCCTTTAAATACCTGTTGTGGCAACGGATCAAGGCCATGAACCACCAAGACTTAAGATTTAAATAATAACATTTAACGTTTAAAACATATAAGGAACGGTTGCTGGAACTGGGTATGTCTAGTTTAATAAAGAGAAGGGTGAGGGGGGGACATGATAGCAGTGTTCCAATATCTCAGGGGCTGCCACAAAGAAGAGGGAGTCAAGCTGTTCTCCAAAGTGCCCGAAGGCAGGACAAGAAGCAACGGATGGAAACTAACCAAAGAGAGAAGCAACCTAGAACTAAGGAGAAACTTCCTGACAGTTACAACTATTAATCAGTGGAACAACCTGCCTCCAGAAGTTGTGAATGCTCCAACACTGGAAGTTTTTTAGAAGAGACTGAACAGCCATTTGTCTGCTTTCTCCAGGCACAGCCATGTCCACTATCCAGACGTTGTTGTTGTTGTTGTTGTTGTTGTTGTTGTTGTTGTTATTATTATTATTATTATTATTATTATTATTATTATTATTATTATTATTATTAATCATCGCACAGTCATCCAGATGTTCAGACTGGATTTGGCATTTTTGTCTACCTATCGAGTCCTTACCAAGGACCTGGGACAGGCAGATGTGGATGTTTGATGGCATTACACATATTGTTGCAGGATGGAAGCAGTTCCTAGTAAGGCCACCTTTTGCAATTGACTAATGGTGAATTTGTCAATGCCAATGGTGTTCCAGTGGTGCTCCAGTTGTTTTGGGATTGCACCCAAGGCGCCTATTATTATTGGTACTACCCTTGCTTGCCTTTGCCACAGTCTTTCTATTTCTATTTGTAGGTCTTTGTATTTTGTTATCTTCTCCAGTTCTTTCTCTATTCTGCTGTCTTTAGGCACTGCCACTTTATTATTATTATTATTATTATTATTATTATTATTATTATTATTATTATTATTATTATTATTATTATTATTATTATTTTCTTCAAGCCCTTAGGGATTCCGCGGACCATAGGTTGAGAACCACTGGTTTATTTTAAAAGGAGTTTGAAAGTGACTAACTAGGAAGCAGAGGGAGACTGAAAAATTTGGGAAATTGCAAAACTTGGAAAATGGTGTCAAATGCAACTGAATTTCACAGATGCAGCTTGCAAAAGTGGAAGATTTACTATGGGAACTTTGCTGGGGCCTAGAAGGAAATCATCTCAGCTGCCCAAAGAAGGAAGAAGAAGAACTCATCAAAATGGATTTCAAGTCAGACAGGCCCAAACTTCACATGTGGACAGTAAGACGATAAAGGAATCTGCCTGAGAAACCGAAGCATCGTCACAGGTCAAGGTTGCCTGTACTAACTGAGTGGGGAGGTAGACATATAGATAGCTAAGGAAGGTAGCTCCTTATATTCTTGCAGAGGGTGAAAACAGTTTTATGGGAATAAAATAGGTGGAGAAATAGAATAAAGTACAGGTATTCCTCGAATTACAATAGTTCATTTAGTGACCGATTTAAGTTACATCAGCCCCCCAAAAAGTGACTTATGACCATTTTTCACACTTAAGACCATTGCAGCATCCCCAGGGTCAGAGGACTAAAATTCAGACACTTGGCAACTGGCTTATATTTACAACGGTTGCCGCATCCCAGAGTCAGGTGATCTCCTTTTGCGACCTTCTGACTGGCCAAACTCAATGGGGAAATCAGATTCACTTAACATCCATGTTACTAACTTAGCACCTGCAGGGATTCACTCAGCAACGATGGCAAGAAAGGTTGTAAAAGAGAGCAAAACTCAGTTAACAAACATTTCATTTAGCAACAGAAATTCTGGGCTCAGTTTTGGTCGGGAGTTGAGGACTACCTGTATGCTTGATGAAAGGATGGCAAAAGAGAGGTCAGACTCCAAAATAAGATCCAGGATTTGTGAATGGAGGAGGAGGAGGAGGAGGAGGATTATATTATATTGGCACTAAAGGAAGCACATCTCATCCTGCAAGAAATAAGATGTCATTGCTTGATAAAATAATTGAGGACAGGAGATACAGACGCTGACGAAATTATTGACTTTTTTTTTGCTTTGCCCTGGAAATCAATTGACTTTTGCAGTTTTAGCACATTGCCCTAATCTTCCTGTTTTCAAGTTCAGCTCCCTTTTCAGTTGCTTTCTAGAGTGGGGAAGTCACGGTGACCTGCATTTTCAAGCTGGATTGAATCCTTGAAGAAGTGCTCTGAAGCCAAGGACTAGCCGCAGTTATTTATTGTAAACAGTTTAGGAGAACAGCACAAAAGGGGGCTGGGGATGAGGGGACGAGAGGAGAAAAATGTTCTTTGTGGTATCTTTGCTGCTTCAGTGAACAGAGCGGTATGTTTGGATTTGCTTCACTATGCGTCATTGGGCCTCCTGCGAGAAAATCTGGTCTCCCTTTACATGCAGACTCAACAGAAAGCAGGCTCAGAAAAAGCTTGAAAACTTACAGGCTTGTCATATTTACAGGTTATAGCCAGTTTGTATCACTTAATGAATATCAGGACTGATGTCAGCAACTGGTGTCTCCAGGAAATTGTGAGGGTTTCAGGGCCCTGCTAAGGTCTTCTGATGAAGCTTGTCCAGCCTTCCATGCCAGCTTCTCCATTTGAAGCAGAACAGAGAGGTAAATTTAGCTACATATTTAGGGGCATCTGATTTAGTGCCACACTGGCAGGCCTTTCAGACGCTACTAACATAGGATGGGACCTAGGGAGGACCTAGGATACCCACAAACCTAGTTAGACTGATATATGACCTGCATTGTTAACAGAGATAGTTATGAACCTGCTTTGGTCAAAATGCCTGGATGGCTATATTGCTGTACATTTAGGAGCTGAAATATTGGGTTCCTGAATTTCCGTGCAGCTTGCTACAAAGGACGGCTGCTGCAGATCCGTAAGTGAGAAAAGCAGGTGTAGCAAATAAATGTAAAATGGAGCTGAAGTCAAAATTGTTAATAAACCAGTGACAGAATAACAGAGTTGAAAGGGACTACAAGAGGTCTTCTAGTCCAACCCCCTGTTCAAGCAGGAAACCCTATACAGAGTGACATACACAGTGATGCCAGTACCTGATATAGAAGTATAACCAGCTGCACCAACAGGCTGGAGAACAATTTCTATCCATGGGCTGTCAGACTCCTGAATGGAAAATAACCCTATGTATGATAGACTTGCAGGGCCGGTGCGTTGTGCAATAAGTTCACATAGTGTAATAAGATGGTGGGTTTGTTGTCACTGTGAGTTGTGGTGGTGGGGTGCACAAAGGGAGGCTCAACCAATCTCATTGTACACATGTTGTACTTTGACAATAAAGGTTGATTTGATTTGAGGTGGCCATTGAAGGGAAGTTAGAACTGGCCCTTTGCTGATGGCGAAGTGTTTTCTGCATCCACACCTAAGTACATCTCTAGACATTTCCACAAACTGAAATCTAATTTTAGTTGTGTTATTTGCTTAGCAAGTGTTAGATCCCAAAGTGGGTTGTTCCCTGGGATATGGGCATGACAATTCAGCTGTGCAATGGGAGTAGCAATGTGTCGGTAAGATTTAGATTTAAAGCTCCTTCATTCTCCAATTTTCTTCTCATTATGCACTTCCCCTTCCTCCCACCTCTGGACTTCCTCTGATCTCAGATTTGTTTGCCCCACTGGAACCAATTTGTAGGTGAACAAGGAAGAAGCTAGAGAACTGGATAAATAACAAAAGGGAGAACCCATTCCTACTCCTAGTTCCACTCTGGCTGATGTCAGCTGACATGCTTTTGGAACTTTTACTCTCCTGATAATGATTTCACGGGCTGAAAGTCACTTCGTGGACTTCACAGGCTGAAACATCAAATTTCGCTCAAAATTCTATACTTCAGAGTTCTGATTTTAAGCTCTCTGATTGGGATTCTTTGGAAAAGGCTTTATTGTGCAGTGAACAGGGTATATGGGGGCTATGAGCAGTTCATTTTCAGCAAAAGTCTTCCTTGAGTTGTAAGCGTACATTGCTATAGAGTCAATCCCAGCTTCTGTGAGAATATTCTTCACAAGTGGTGAAGCTTAATACTGGAGTGAAAAGCTTAATACTGGAGCTGTGAACTCATTAGGGATGGTAATTTGCAATTTTTGATTCATAAAAGAAAAGACATGACCCACTTATCCTGACTTTATATCATTCCCTGCAATATCATTCAAATAACATGTGAAGGAAGAACGACTTTACATGTAAGACTACCCATACATTGGCTTCCAAACTACTCCGAGCTTTGCATTAATCTATGGAGATTCCGCAGAGAATCGTGCTGTAGGCACAAGTCCATTAAAGTTACCTTGGCAGGGGCAGATCTTATGAAGAGCACTTCCATGGTGTTAATAACATCTGAATGGGATTTCAGAATCTGGAGATAGGTGGTAGGTGATATAAGCCACCTCACTTCCCACAGTATAATATCCTGATTCTCTACAGCTTTGAATTCATTGCATTTTTTAAATATTTTTTTTGAAATGTGCCAAAGATAAAAGTTTATTACAGTCAATCTGAATATGTATTATGTCATACTCTTATTGCTTGTAGGATTTTACTTCCATAGCCTTGGTTACTTTAGATTCTTTGTTGCTGCATTACTTAAGAAAATAGATATATTTGAAATATTTCATATTAAATTTATAATAGTTCATAGCGTATTTGTAAAACACAATGCATCATTTGGTGATATGAAAAAAGCTTCATAATTTTTAGTAGAAATCCTGATGATAATGATGGTTTATTATTTTGTTATCCTAATTCACAGGACTAGGGAATAAAGTGTTATGAGGAACATTGCTCTTAGAAGTGCTGGGAAGACGGTTGGGTGTGAAAAATATTACCATTTCTTCTTATTTGCATCCTCAATGGCTTTTCTAAGATTTTTTTTAAAGTGTGGATATTGCTCACTGTTACTCAAAATGAGTTCTCAGTAATTTCATTCCTTCCTGATTTCTTACAAGGGGTTATATCCGGGCCAATGCACTAATTCTTTCTCTCTGAGAATTAAAACTGCACTCAAGAAGTCTCAAAGGAGTTGACTTGAGAAGAAACTTTATTATAGATGCTCTGCAGCCCTAGTGGCAAAGAGCAGTTTCCACAGTGACTAACTATCTAACCGTGTGTGTCTCTTTGTAGGTGCCCAAATCCCAAAGTTTAACTCCTGAGCATCTTTCTTTAGTTCTTCTCTTGAATAGCTTGCTTGATGCTGGGTTGTTGATGACCCCTACTCTGTGTCTATACAATAATCTCTGATTCCAGGCTCCTAATTTCAACCTTGCAAGCTTCAGCCATCACACTTGTACACACTTGGGAACGTTTAATTTTTGAATATAAAAAGAAGCTCTTTATTGAATAGACCCGTACCAATCGGGTTTCAGGCCCGGGTACAGCACGGAGACGGCATTGGTCGTGCTGGTAAATGATCTCTGGCGGGCTCGGGACAGAGGTTGCTCCTCTGTCCTAGTCCTTTTAGACCTCTCAGCGGCTTTTGATACCATCGACCATGGTATCCTGCTGCGACATCTCAGAGGGTTAGGAGTGGGAGGCACAGTTCTCCAGTGGTTCTCCTCTTACCTTCTGGGACGTTCGCAGTCGGTGTTGGCAGGGGGGCAGAGATCGACCTTGAGACCTCTCATTTGTGGAGTCCCTCAGGGATCGGTTCTCTCGCCTCTCCTGTTCAACATCTATATGAAGCCGCTGGGTGAGATCATTCGTGGTTTTGGAGTTGGGTATCACCAATATGCTGATGATACCCAACTTTTTATTTCTACCCCAAACCACCCCAGCGATGCCCTCGATGTGATGTCCCGTTGCCTGGAGGCGGTCCGGGTCTGGATGGGGAGGAACAGGCTTCGACTCAACCCTGACAAGACTGAGTGGCTGTTTGTGCCGGCATCCCGGGAAATTCCGATTATTCCATCATTGGCCATGGGGGGTGAGCTATTACCCCCCGTAGATAGGGCCCGCAACTTGGGGGTCCTTCTAGATTCACAGCTCTCTTTGGAAGAGCATATTGGAGCTGTGACTAGGGGGGCCTTTGCCCAGGTTCGCTTGGTGCGCCAGTTGCGGCCCTATCTAGACCGGGATGCCTTGCGCACAGTCACTCATGCGCTCGTGACCTCTCGTCTAGACTACTGTAATGCTCTCTTCATGGGGCTGCCCTTGAGGTCCACCCGGAGACTCCAACTTGTGCAGAATGCAGCCGCGTGAGTTGTCTTGGGAGTTTCCCGATACTCCCATGTTACACCTTTGCTCCGCGAGCTGCATTGGCTACTGGTTGCTCTCCGGGTGAGGTTCAAGGTGTTAGTTATGACTTACAAAGCCCTTCATGGCATGGGTCCGGATTACCTACGGCAACACCTGCGGCCGGCGTCAACTTCCCTCCGTCCAGTGCGCTCCCACAGAGAGGGCCTCCTCAGGGTGCCGCCGATCAAAGAATGCCGATTGGTGACCCCCAGGGGGAGAGCGTTCTCTGTGGGCGCACCAGACCTTTGGAACCGCCTACCGGTAGAGCTCCAGATGGCCCCCGACCTTCGCTCCTTCCGGCGCGATCTCAAAACATTCTTTTTTGAACAAGCTGGCCTGGTCTGACGGGATGGGGTTGGGTTTTTAAAACTAGTTTTAATTTTAATATGTATTGATTTTATGGGCATGATGTTTAATGGCTTTTTAATTTTTGTATTCGATTTTTATTGTGTATTGCCCTGTTCACCACCCTGAGTCCTTCGGGAGAAGGGCGGTATAGAAATCAAATTATTAAATTAAATTATTAAATTAAATAACACAGGACTCAGGAAAAAGATGCAACTCATGAGATTAACTCATGTAAAACCACATTGTCAACATTTGGGGGCAAATTGTTGAATAACAAGAATGTGTTTTCATACCAATTTTCAATTTTACGAAGAGGATTGTGTAAAGGCCCAAATAATCTTGCTACATTTTTCTTTTTGGATTTGTTGGTCCGTTTGATGATTGTTATCCTACCTTCCCTCTAGAATCTGAAAATATATTCATAACACTTCCTCCTCAACATAGTCCCATAATAAACATTCTGGAGAATGAAACTGGCTAAATGCCATCCAGTAAGGGTGGTGTTTGTTTATTCATTGCTACATGTTAACCCAAGGGTTTTTTTTAAAAAAAAATCCTAAAGAAAAAACCTAAGATAAAATACAGTCACGTAAAGCATGTAAATACCTGTGTACATATATAGACACACATTTTAAGTACACAAAAATAAACAAAAAATTCTGCCTCAACAATTTTACCTCTCCCTCCTCCTTTATCCTTCTTTGTATATTCACAAACTACAATCACTAACTATTCATAACCCCCCCCAAAAGAAATAACAAAATATTAAGCCAAAGAAATGGAAGATTTGCAATAAGAAAAATAAAAGATCACAGCATGCTCATATGTTCTGAAAGATCAGTATTAGTGAGGCATCTTCAGTTATTTATTTATTTATTTATTTATTTATTTATTTATTTAATTTGTATACCGCCCTTCTCCCGAAGGACTCAGGGCGGTGAACAGGGCAATACATAAAAACAAGATACAAAAATTAAAAAATATTAAAAAGTAATTAAACAGTGCCCGTAATAAATTAATACAGATTAAAAGTTAAAATCCATTTATAAAATCCAACCCCGTCCCATCAGGCCAGGCCAGCTTGTTCAAAGAGATGGGTTTTAAGTTAAGGGAATGTGTGGATGAATTCTTAATAAAATTAAGAAGGAATACACTAGCCTATCAATTTTACTTGTACTCATACCAGCTGCAACTTTATCAATGGTAAGCAGTTGTGGGATTCAAATATGTGAACAACCAGTTAGTTCTCTGTGTGGATGCCGCTTCTGGAAGTCCATTCTTGGCTTGGGCAAGAAAAAATTAACTACTGGTTCTATCCCACCACTGATGGTAAGGATAGTACCAGTCAATCATGGCATAGCTTGGCCAGTTTCAAACAAGTACAACACAAGTTCATTTTTATTCTAAAATTTGCTCACAATGTTCTATGCAAGATTGTGTGTGTGTGTGTGTGTGTGTATCAGAATGACTGATGAAGATAGCCCTTCTTTAGTGACCGCAAACAGGCCTGGCAACTTAGTTCTGGTCATTAAGTGAAATTGTGCTTATGATCTTCAGCTTTCCTTTGTTTTATAGATCTGGGAAGATTGTAAATGAAAAGATTGTTTTCAAAGTTACTTTTTCATCTCCACTGTAACTGCAAACAGTTGTTGTATGAGGCTGTTGCTTAATGAGGAATACCTGTATTGCTATACCCAGAGTAATGAACTTCGTACGTTAGGCTGAATTCAGGCATATAATAGCATCTCAACACTGGATTATGCCTAATAATAAAAGCAGGCAATGCAATATAAGCTGTATATGTCCGCAATTTCTAATAGCTTGTAGAAGATAACCTTTGCACTACCAGCCAAAGCAATACAAAGGAAGAATTATCATGGTGGTTAAACTTTAAAAGTTTTTTTTTAAAAAAAAAATGTTGAAGGCTTTTTCCTGAAATAGTAAAAGCTAATAAATAAGTTGCAGCTGTTAAAATATAAATGCCACACTGGTAAATTTTTTGGACACAAAGTTACCAAGTCATTCTATTCTTTCCAGACCTCCTTGTCCCTTTGTTTTTGCCTGGAAATAACATTAGCAATTATTCTTCTTGTTGCCGTTGTAGTTGTACTTTCCATACAACTACCTACAGTTCTTCAGTCTGGTTCCATTTAAGAGATGGAACTGCTACTTCTGAATGAGTAGACAAATGAGTAGACAAATGAGTAGATAAATGAGTAGACAAAATACAGCATTAGACACCATCAGTGTACTGATGGCACCTCGCTTCAGACTTTCTTTTGATCAGAATACAGAATAAAAGAATTGGAAGGGACCTTGGAGGTATTCTAGTCCAACCCCCAGCTCAAACATTTCTATACATAGTACCCCTAGGATGCTGCTGATATATTCTCGCACCCCTTACAAAAGTTTGAAACAACAGCAACGAATTATGCATATACACTATGATTTTGAAAACTCAAGTTTTCGCACCCCCTGGAATATCATCTCGTGCCCCCAGGGGGTGCGAGCAACCCTGGTTGGGAACCTCTGCCCTATAGAATTCCAGACAAATGACTGTCCAATCTTTTCTTAAAAACATCCACTTGTTGGAGCATTCATCACCTCTGGAGGCAGGTTGTTCCACTGATTAATTGTTCTGACTATCAAGAAATTTCTCCTAAGTTCTAGGTTGCTTCTCTCCTTGATAAGTTTTCCATGTGTTACTTCTTGTGCTGCCTTCAGGTGCTTTGGAGAATAAGTGGACATCTTCTTCATTCATACTGGTTTGGTGTAGAATCTAATTGAAAAATATTTTTGTATTTATTGGGGTTTTTTATTGTTGTATCAGCAAATAATAAAATGGAAGATAAATTGGTCTTATTGGAGCTACTGAAATAGACAAGAAAAACAATCATGGATAATAACTAGCAGACTCGGAACAATCAGATCAATTCTAAGGTTGTCATTAGAGACTTTTTTCCCCCCTCCCTTCCTTTCCATAAGGAATTAATTTCAAAAATCTCTTAATTATGTACAATCATATCTGTGGTTTGAATGTCTAAGATCAGCATTAACTCTGGGTACATCCATGATTTAATAAATGAAATAACTACAGTATGGTCTCAGAGAATGTATTTTCTGTGTAAGCTTGATTAAAATGTGTACACACAAAACATTTTACAAAACACAGCAAAAACAGGAGAAAAGATTCTATTTCATGCTCAATACTTGCATTTGTATCTTTATATTAGAAATGTACTTATAGGTTAAACTGGCTTGAGCAAAGCAAGCTGTGTAATCTTTTTTAAAAAGATGTTATATTGCAGACTGGAGAAGGTACAGGAAAGCTAACTGGATTAGTTCTCCTTTTGGGAGAAGGGCGGTATAAAAATATAATAAATAAATAAATAAATAAAGAATTGTTTTGTCTAGATAGCTTTATACATATATTCATTCAGGCATGCATGCATACATACATACATACAGTACATAATGAAAGAGTAATTGGCCATAGTGTGACATAGAACAGGGGTCCCCAACCTGTGGGCTGTTGTCTGGTATCACGCCGTGGCCTGTTGGCCACTGGCTGGTGGGAATGGCTGGTGAGTGCATGCACTTGCCCGCACACCCCCACTTGTGCTAGCGCTGCCTCGTGGGCACTAGCAGCCCCATTTGCCTATGCATGCAGTGCTAGCAGCCCATTTGCACATGCACGCCGGCACCCGCGCCACTGCCAGCTCTGCCACCATGCACATGTCCATTTGCATATGTGCACAGGGCACGGGCTCGCACATTTCCCTGCCAACCTGGAAAGATTGGGGAGCTCTGACATAGAATATTGAACAAGATTGGGTCTTTGCCTGATCTAGCTGAATTCTTATGTTGTCTATGGTTTCAGTAGTCTATTAAAAGCTTTGCATAGAATATTTTCTCCTGCCTTTTTGCTTAAACTGAAACAAACGTGTATTCTGCCACTTGCACTGACAACTTCCCCCTTTCATATCCATTTTCTTATTGCATGGGGACCTCAATAGAGTATGTCATTCAGGAAATTTAAAGTCATCTGCACAAAGAGACTGCATGCGGCAATTCTTCCTAACAACTGCATGGGTCCCAACAATATTTTTCCCCTCGCAAACTATACAGAGGATGGGAAGAATTATCTCTCCGTCTGACATGTATTCTCTTTCTGATGGTTGCATGGATTGAGTGCAGAGGAAGAAGGCAAGTGAATGGGTACATTGCCTTGGAGAGGAAATGAGCAGCCCACTGCTGGCATCTTGTTCAGCTGTCTTCCAAAATCTTCTTGGTGTGACCCATGTGGCTCAGACAGAGAAACTGGGAAAGATCTCTGCCCAGATAGATTTTTTTTGCTTTTGTTTTCATCATATTTCCATTGTTAATTGCAGTGCTTACAGTTTCTGTACCGAAAGGCACAGCTACATTAAGCAGTATAGTTATCAAAGTAAAAACATAACATTAAACAAAGAATATTGTGGTACTTCTAGCAACTTTATTGTGCTGACTAGCTTTTAACTTGCTGACGAGATAGACCTACTTGTTGGTGTTGAATCCAGAACTAAGGTCAGAGTGCCCGTGCTGGTGGTCAGTTTAATCTCTTTCAGAATAATGCCTGGAATTTTCTGTAGAATCATCAAAAAGTTAGCTAAATTCGTTGTAATGAGCTTCGCCTTATCAAAAACACATTTTCTCCTACATAAACTATGCAAAAGTAATATCTTTTTCAGATAAACCCACAATCATTTTTTTTAAATTCTATTCATTAAACAAAGAATCTTATTTTTTTATCAGTCTCATAGGCTTCCAGGGCAGGTCACGCAGCACATAAATAATGTGCTAAAACAAAGTGCATCTCAGGTAATAATACTTTAAACTCTAGAGCTCCTAGCAAGTAGCAAACCTAGAAGCCCATGTGGTATAAGTAATGTTTTGACCCACGATTGCTGGATTCGAATCATAATGTCTTTGCTGAACCACTTTAAGTCTAAATTAGCTTCAAGATTATTGCGAAGGTATGGATGATTTTGTTGAACAATGTCCTTGAAGTCCTATCATAATATTTCTCAACTTAGCAATTTTAAGATATGTGGACTTAAACTCCCAGAATTTCCCAGCCAATATAGAAAGCTGGGGAATTCTGGAAGTTGACGTCCACATATCTTAAAGTTGCCAAGGTTGAGAAACATTGTCCTGTCAGAAGCATTTCTACTTACCTAACATCTGTAAAAGAAGTCTTTGTTTATGTTTAAATTTATGTTTCCAAGAACAAAAGCACAGATATTTCATATTTTCCCAAATCTCAAAAGATGCAGTGGAAATCCTGAATATTTTGCTAATATTTGGAGTTACAGAGCATACAGAACATTATAACTGCATGTTATGATGAGCCCAGTGGTGGAATTCAAATATATGAACAACTGGTTCTCTGTGTGGATGCCACTTCCGGAAGTCCATTCTGGGCCTGGGCAACAAAAAATTAGCTACCGGTTCTGCTGAAGTGGTGCAAACTGGCTGAATCCCACCACTGGATAAGCCGTGGTGACACAGTGGTTAGAATGTGGTAGTGTGGGCTAACATGAGCCTTGGTGGAGCAGTGGGCTAATGCCTCCTTAAGTAACACCAGCTGCCTGCAATTAGTGCAGGTTCGCATCCCACCAGGCTCAAGGTTGACTCAGCCTTCCATCCTTCCGAGGTAGGTAAAATGAGGACCCAGATTGTTGGGGGCAATAAGCTGACTTTGTAATAATGCCGCTTGGGGGTGTGTGTGAAAGCCCTAACAAGCAGGCATATACATACTGTAGAATGAAGGCTACTGCTAAGCTTGTAAGCCGCCCTGAGTCTTCGGAGAAGGGCGGGATATAAATGTAATAAAAATAAATAAATAAATAAAATAAATAAATAAAATAACACAGTGCTCACTCCAGGAGATCGATTCTGAGTGACTCAAGGTTGATTCAGCCTTCCATCCTTCTGAAGTTGGTAAAATAAGGACCCAGATTGTTGGGGGCAATATGCTGACTTTGTAAACTGCTTAGAGAAGGCTGTAAAAGCACTGTGAAGCAGTATATAAGTCTAAGTGCTATTGCTATCAAGGTTTAGCAGGCATTGGAAAGTGTTTAGAGCAGGGGTAGGCAACCTTGGCTCTTTTATGACTCGTGAACTTCAACTCCCAGAATTCCTGAGCCAGCCACACTGAGGGAAAAGGGAGAGGTTTCCAAGCTGAGCCATGCTGGCTCAGGAATTCTGGGAGTTGAAGTCCACGAGTCATAAAAGAGCCGAGGTTGCCTACCCCTGGTTTAGAGCATACATATCCAACCTGCATGCAACCTTGGACAACTAATAATGCAAGCCCACAAAACTGTAAACTTTTAAAATTATTTTGTTATTTTAGCACTAGTTACTATATTATATATATATATATATTATATGCAGTCCAAGACAATTCCTCTTCAGCCTGTGCAAACCAAAAGGCTGAACATGCCTGGCTTAGAGTCTTCCAGATTTTGTAAGATTTAGCTGAGCATAACTATCTGTTAAAGAACCTGAATAGCTTCCTATCTCAGTAGACACTAAAATGAGATTATTTACAGATGACTTTTGATGCCTACAGTTGTTTTCCCCTTATTTTCCCCTTATTTTCATAATTTAAAACTGGACTGGATAGCTTGTGAACCAAGATAACTAGCATATCTTGATTAATATGAACAATAGCCAGTGATGGGATTCAACTGGTTTGCACCACTTTGGCAGAACTGGTAGCTAATGTTTTGTTTCCCAGGCCCAGAATGGACTTCTGGAAGTGGCATCCACATAGAGAACTGGTTGTTCATGTATTTGAATCCCACCACTGACTATAGCCTGCCAAAAGTCTAACCATTTTCCTGCCTCTTCTGTTGTGGAAAGAAAACCAAAGTAGAAAAGTTATACTACTGAACATTTGCCTAAAGAAAAATAGGAAAAATTTGGGTAGGTGAAATTCTTCAGTGTGATGGAAATCACGATTGTGCACATTGTGAAAATATTTTGAACAAGTGCTTCAATATGTTTTTTTGGGGAAAAACCGGTATGGTTGCTTTAGGAAGCCAAATTATTAAAGTTAATATGATTCTAAAAACAGTAACACCATTGTTTTTCAGATGCCCATGGAAGTCTGAAAACGTTGGGGTTGCTTTAATACAAAGAGATGATTGGTGCTATGAAGTCCAAAGCATTTCTGCACCATTTCCGAAACAAGCATAGTCCCATTATATATCAGAAAAATTCAAGGAATTGAGAGAGGCTTGTAAAATACTAGTACTATTTCTAGGGTGTTCCTAGATTTCACCCAAATAAAATTAAACTGATGCAAACATTTTACCTTTTCAAATAAACATTGGGAGAATTCTGAGGCAAAGATAAGTATCATAAACATTTCCTTTTCTAGAGAATAAGAGAGAGAGGGGGGGAGAGGGAGGGAGAGATTTTTTGAATTTCTTTTATTGGAGACAGGTTGTGATTAATCAGTGGAACAATTAACAATTAAACAATCAGTGGAACAACCTGCCTCCAGAAGTTGTGAATGCTCCAACACTGGGAGTTTTTAAGAAGAGACTGGACAGCCATTTGTCTGAAATAGTATAGGGTTTTCTGCCTGAGCAGGGGGTTGGACTAGATGACCTCCAAGGTCCCTTCCAACTATTGTTTGTTGTTGTTGTTGTTGTTGTTGTTGTTATTATTATTATTATTATTATTATTATTATTATTATTATTATTATTATTATTATTGATGGTGGATTAGCTGAATCCAGTTCTCAAATTCTCAAATTTTTTTCTCATGTATGAAATATTTAATATATACATATGTCGGCATGCTATATTTTAGATTTCCTAATACATTTTCAAATTATAATTTAAACAATGTTAGTTGTTTGTCATAAAAGCATATTTTTATTCTTCTTATTTTTGTAATTGTGAACTGCCTAGAGAGCATGAGGTGGTAGAAAACTTTGCATAAATAAATTAAATAACAATTAAATAACAAACCTAAAACTTATACCATGAGATAATCTCTCAGAAGTTTGTACCCAGGAACAAAAGGGACTGTGTTATCAAAAAGAATTATCTTTTTTAAAAAAGATATTCACTATCTGTGTTGACAGTTATTTGACCATCACATTGTAAATGCAAAGCTTTCTGCATATTACTGAACCTTGGCCTTGCTTGGTCTTCAAGACAGTCTCAGGTGTATTTAGTTTAGTGGGTCAAAACTTGTGCTGTTGTATTTTAATGAAAAGAAAAATCGCATTTCCCTTCTGAATGCTGAATTGCTAGTAGACCATCCCAGAGTTTATATTTTATTGTCTGCAACCAAAATGCTCTTTCTTTGATTCAAACATTTTTCTCACTTTCTCCAAATGAACCTAATTTTGATATAGGCAGAGCAATTTGTCTTTATCAGAAAATACAAACATCATTAGTGGTTGCATAAAAGAGGTCTCTAGGTTGTGGACAAGGTTTAGCAAAATTAGACTAAACTAGAGTTTCCATTTTTACAGAGCAGTTACCTGAGCATCATCATCTGCAGTAGGAAATTGTACTTTTAATGCTTTGTGGGTGTAGCCTTTTCTTCATTTCTTATTTTCTGCAGTTTTACACATTCATTTCCCACATAGAAAAGAGATAGTGTCACGATCTTCACTAAATTGTCAGTAGGATGAATTCAGTTAGATTGAAAAGGTCTTTAAACACTGGACGTGTTACAGAGATTGTTCTTATTAATTATAGCGTGACTGTAAGTATATTTATACACAGTCCAAATTAGACCCAGACTGGTAAAATGTGAAGGTTCTACACCATACATATTCCCTGATCATGTGGAAAGCACATGTCTACTGGGTGGGAGACTGTTGTGGGCATCTGCTATACATTCTTGCAGAGCGATCACCCATGGAGGGTGGTAAGGAGATTAAGGGGTTGAAGATTTAGGCCTGAGGTCAAATCCCAAATAATCCTCTCCATTCCAATTTTCTTAATTCCATTGATAAATAGGCATTGTAAGATATAGCCCCAAAGAAAAAGTTTGAAAAACTCACTGTATACAGTAAAAAAGGAAATTAAACCAGGAGAAACCAGAAATAAGGGAGACATGATAGCAGTATTCCAGTATCTGAGGGGCCAGGTTGTTCACCAAATCACCAGAGGGAAGGATGAGAAACAGTGATTGGAAACTGATCAAAGAGAGAAGCAACCTGGAATTAAGGAGAAACTTCCTGACAGTGAGGGCAATCAACCAGTGGAACAGCTTGCCTTCAGAAATCATGGGCACTGCATCACTGGAAATATTTAAGAAGAGACTAGACAATCACCTGTCTGAAATGGTATAGGTCCTCCTGCTTGAGCAGGGGGCCTGACTAGAAGACCTCCAAGGTCCCTTCCAGCTCCTATTCTATTCTATTCTATTCTATTCTATTCTATTCTATTCTATTCTATTCTATTCTATTCTATTCTATTCTATTCTGTTCTGTTCTGTTCTGTTCTGTTCTGTTCTGTTCTGTTCTGTTCTGTTCTGTTCTAAACCCATTTAATGTGGAAGGACAATAGCTATAATGTCACAAAAACTGGGCATTGTCTGATGAACTGGAGTCAACAGAGAAGCATGCCTTCTTTCACTCATCTAAGCAACAGCTATCTTGCCTAGAGGGTTATGAGAATTATAGTTTTAATACATTTGGCTAACACTAAACACATTAAAGTGGTTCTGGTATCCAAAGAACAAGCACAAAAGACTTTCAAATCAAACTCTTATTAGATAGCCTTTTCTCAGCTATAATCCTGACGCCTCCCTAAAACCACCTCAGAAATTAGATTTGTAAAGAGAGCTGCTCTTCTTCTTCTTCTTCTTCTTCTTCTTCTTCTTCTTCTTCTTCTTCTTCTTCTTCTTCTTCTTCTTCTTCTTCTTCTTCTTCTTCTTCTTCTTCTTCTTCTTCTTCTTCTTCGTTTTAAAAGGCTGAATCTGTTTTTTAGGTCAGTTCTTCATCCTTAACTTAGTTCTAAATGAAGTCTCCTCATTCTGAATGTCCACATAATGTGTAAACTGAACATCCAGGATTCTCCAAAAAGGATATGCCAGTTGGGGAAATGCTTGGATTTGAACCCCACACTTCAACCTGGACAATTTCAAGTCTGAAAATGGCTAGACTAGGTGGCTAAGTACTAGGTACTCGGTACTGACACAATAACTTGGAGTTTCCAATATGAAAATAGTCTAGTACTCTCTACCAGTTCTGCAAAAGTATTGAACATCACCCAATATGCATGTCTGTTGACAAGTGTAAGACTCACATATTCCAGACCACTCCTATAATCCACACTGCAAGATGCCATAAATTCCATCACTAGGTTCAAAAATGCACCATATAACTCCAGATGCCTAAATTACAATAGCCTAGAGTAGAAAACAAAATTTCCTTTCTGGCATCCTTCAGCCCTTCCCCACCTCTGGGCTCCGGACATAGTTGACAATTTTGAGAGAGAGCCTTTCTTATTACCTCTATAAACAGCTGAAGGTTAGGTTGCTGCATAAGATCTCATAAACTATAACATAGATTATTTGGCCTTAATATAGGGATTTCTATTGTTTTTCTGTACATGAACTGCTATATCCATATCAAAAGCATTTGAGGGCTACACATACACCAAGGGCCATTAACATGGCATGCACGAACCCTTGAAACCTCACAACTGATTAAACAATCATTATTTTTTTAAATAAAAATGATGAGTTCACAAGATCACCAGTTATTGTGTGATTTCAATGTTCTTGCCTAAATTCTAATAAGATTTTGAGTGATTATGCCTCACAAGTTGGAGAGTTGGCCATTAAAAAAAAAGTTCACTATTTTATTCTGCCTGCTTACAGTGGCTTCATGGAACACCTATCCATCTTTAGATGTTGTGATTTATAAAACAAGTTGAGTAAACCCTTCCAACAATTTGTAGCTTGTTTAGTAAATCATGGTTATGTCAAACAAAGCATAAAACTTATGAATCCAGCCTGTTATATCTTAGTAGTCTATTGAGGCTTTTTCATCCCCCTTCCCTCTTTTTTTGCTTCAATATTTCCATACTTTACTCTGCATGCAGTTTAGAAAATGTTTCAGCATATAATCATGTGCCAGAATAAAAAGGACTTTCTAATGCTGTCTACATAATTTAGCAGATACTGCGGCTAATGGATTAAGAGACTATTTTCAAATGGAATTCTTCACTGCTTTGGCCATGAAGCAGAAATCTGAGCTGCAGAAATGGCATAAAGCTGCTAAATTAATGAATAGAAGGAGCATATTCTGGAGGACATTAATTTCAGGTACCCTTTCCTGGAGTGAGTTGCTATTTTAATCAAAGGAGTGATATAAGGCAGGGAAGAGAACTTGAGGAGGATAGAAGCTGTTAATTGATGATGATATAGAAGGATGTGTAGGATAATTCATTGCATGGATTCAAGTCACATCACTGAAACAAGTGGGAAGTCCAAGCTAAGAACAAACACAACCAACACCATTCACTTCCTTCAAGTATTCTGTGGGAAAGTGTGAAAAAACAAAAGCTCCATTTCCTGGGTCTCCCATCCACTTCTCAAGCCACCAAACCAGAATCCTAGAGAAGAGGAAAAAGTAAGCAGCCATTCAAAGAAGAACATGCTGTAGAAAAGGGACATTACGTCAGACTTCATAACTAAAAATGAGGCTATTGAACATGCTTAGGAACATCTTTAACCGCCAGGAACCAGAATGGTTGATAGTTTTCTTTGAACATCATGAATCCCAAAGAAACTGAGCAAACTTAGAGAAATGGAAGGCTTTTATGCTCCAAAGGTGGTTTGGGGCTTCATCTCTTCCTTCTTGCAGAGCAAACATGGGTGTGTCTTCCCCTTTCTGTTTCTCCCTGCAACACATTGATCTGGAAGCAAATCCACCATTTTCAACAAGTTCCTTTCAATTGTAATCATGACTTTGAATGATTTTCTAAATAGAAATCACACAGCTTTTTCTTTCATGAAGGAAGCTACAGAATATGTAATCTTCAAACATTTAACAGTAGGCCACCCAATCTTTTCCACTGGATGTCTGTAATGAGCTGAAACAAAGGCAATAAAAAAAATCAATGAAAATGAAGAGGTTTTAAGTGGCAGTGTTGTCATCAGCTGCCAAAAAGCTGAATCACATATTAACACAATTTCCTTTTCTGGAACAGCCTAATGTTTTGCACATCAGTGTTTGAAAAAAAAGAGCCTTGGAAACAGACAAAGAGAATTATAAGAATTATAAGAACAGAAATGTTGACATATATTTCTATTAAACCAGAAATATCCTTTTGTCTTTGAGAATTTATATATATAATTCTTTCATGCCCAATGGTCCTCAGTCTAGCTAGGCATGATTAGAATAATATAGATGTTTGAAGAATCCTATTTTTGCAAATATATGAAGACAACTCTGTTTCCTGGACCAGTATAGAAACCATAACCTTATTATCCATGGTTTTCATATTTCCCAGTTATAAATTCTAAGAGTAGACGTGTTTCAAACTATGTTCTGAAAATATGTATTTAAATGTATTTTGGGGTAAATTTTACATTAATGTAGAATTAGGAACATGCTCTGGACTGGAAATAAGTCTCATTGGGCCATGTCTACACAGAATCTGGGAAAAGAAATTTTGGAAAACACAGTTTGTTTTGTATTGATGAAATTAGGAAAGTATTAAAGATGAATATGTGTTGCTCAGGAATGGTGTGTTGCATTGGTGAAGATCTCTGAGCTTGGTTTTTGGATTGTAGCTATTTCTTTAACTTCCTATGTTAATAGTTAAGAATATAAATTCAGTAGTTTTGAAGAAGCATAGATTATTGTTGGCAGGAGTTTTGTATTCTTTTGTCTTTCCTGGTTTGTACATGCATGGAAAAATGGTCCTGTTTTGCAAATCACTAATGCTTTGTTGATGATAGGCAATTTATTTGGCTAATAAATCTGTGGTTCTTTTTGTTATGTCATGGGTGCTTCCTGTTTCTTTAGTCATGTTGATGTTTTGATGATGCAATACAGGAAGGTGTTGTTCTTTTCCTTTCGTTGTTGACTCTATAGTTGAGTTTGAGTTATTACATTAATAAAGAGATGGCTTTAGTTCATCTAGGTGTTGTCTGATTCTTGAATAATGGAGGACATGCAGTGGTGGGATTCAGATATGTGAACAACCAGTTCTCTGTATAGATGCCACTTCCGGAAGTCCATTCTGGGCCTGGGCAACAAAAAATTAGCTACTGGTTCTGCCGAACTGGTGTGAACCAGTTGAATCCCACCACTGAAGACATGTTGTTTTGTGTTCAGCTGATGCCTAATTCTAAGGTAATTGGTTATGTCTTTTGAAAGCCATAATCAGGGATAAAAATATATGCTTAGCTTGCTGAATGCCTGTCAACTGCATTTAACATGTTGTTCAATTTCGGACTTCCGGTGGCGACGCGACGCCGAAGACAGCCGTTTTTGGGCTGCCCGCTCCGCAGCTGTGTTTTTCCATCGTAAACAGCGCCGATCAGCTGTTTAGATGGATTTGAAGCCCCCTCCTCGGGAGAAGAGGAGGGGGTGAGGCCCCAGGTAGGGGTTGAGCTCTCCGGGGCCGCCTGAACTGAGAGTTTGGGCGGCTGAAGGATTGAGCCCCCCCGAAGCCTGGGTTGCTCCGAGCTGCGCAGCGCCCCTGCTCCGGGATTTATGGAGCAGAGCCAGGCGTTAGCAACCACCCCTGCCAAAAGGAAATACTTTTGATTGTTAAGATGTAGGCAGAGCGGTACTGGAGGTCAAGGTGATGTGGACTCTTATCTTTACTCTCTAGCTCAATGGATTTTTATAGCTTTAAAGTGAAAGTGCGCAATTAGTGAAAGTGGGGGAAGATGGCGGCTAAAACTTCTAAAGCTCTTCGGAGTGCGGGGTCTTCCCTGGTGCAACAGACCTCATTGCAAGCTTTGCTTCCTCCTGTACCTCCTCCGGCATTGACGCTTAAGGATTTACAAGATGCTCTTGAAAAGCATTCACAATTGATGTCTGACATGATGGATGAAAAGTTGAAAAAGCTGGAGGAGAAAATGGAGGAGAAAATAGAGAAATTGGAGAAGAAGATGGAAGAGAAGTTTAGAGCAATGAGGGTGGACATGTTGTCTATGATTGAATCTGTAGCTGAATGTGTGCAACAGCTGGATGTAAAAGTGAAGGATCTCAGTCAAAAGAACTCTATATTAGAAGCAAAGGTATTAGAAACTGAAAATATAAGGGATAAAATGGACGGAGAATTGAGCCTTGTTCAGTATCATCAGATGCAGTATGCTATTAGAATCAGGGGTTTAAAGGAGAATTGTAAAGAAGATTTAAAGCAGCTGATTTCTGAGGCTCTGGAAGGGGTATTGGGCCAGCCAGCATCTGAAATTGAGGGAAATATGGATAAAATTTTTCGTGTAAATTCATGGATTGCAAGACAGAGGAAGTTACCCAGAGATGTGGTGGTCTATTTTACAAAGAGAGTAATTAGAGATGAAGTCATTCAAGCTGCTTATGATACTAAATTGGTAGTGGCTGAGCAAGAAGTCTTGGTTTTAAAAGAGATTCCTCCGAAGATTTTAAGGAGAAGGAAAGATTTTGCATTTCTTGTACAGGAACTTAAGAAACGTGATATTAAGTTTAGATGGGAGATTCCAGTTGGACTGGTGGTGACGCATGAAGGTAAAAGACATCGTCTGGTTACTGTGGCCCAGGCACGTGATTTTTATAGCAATGTGTTAAAAGCAACCCCCCTATCATTTTTGGAAGCTGTAAAGGGATACGGCGAGGGAAAGCTTCAAGATGTTGCAGACAGACAGATAGAGGACAATGGTGCTGGAGGGGATCAAGATACAGTTTCATCGGATGTTGCAGGAGGCCAGAGGATGACGCGTGCCGCCCTAAGAAGAGCGAGACGAGAGCAAGAGCAAGACCAGCAGAAGGTTATGGAATCTCCAAAGTGTACTTACAGTGAAGCTGTGGGAGGGGCGTGGTCCAAAGAAGTTTTGGGGGTCATGACAGACGTGCTCCAAAAGCTTTGGGGCGTTAAGATTGGAGATTAAATTTTTAAATTAGAATGTTAATGGATTAAATTTATCATAGAGGAGAAAGAAAGTTTTTTTTAATATTTTACACAATTTAAGATTGATGTTATTTGCTTGTTAGAAAAGTATATTAGGGTTATGGACTAAAAGTATGTGTTGAACTAAGAATGGGTATGCAAGCTCCTAATTAACAATAAGTTGTCTTACAGACTGCTTAAACCTTTTTTTTTACTCTTTTTATTTGAACTCAAGGATGATTTGGAACTGTGAGACATTTGGCGTGATACATGCAAGAATTATTTTTGATTATGGTTTAGTTTGGTTGGAGATTATTAAGGTTAATGGAGATAGGCGCTTTTGGCGCGTAACTGAGAATTTGTTTAGAAATTAGAGAAAGGTTGGAGAATGTAAATAGTAGGTGAAAGTTTTTTTTTCTTCTTTTTTTTGAAATTAATATGAATAAGGACTGGGATTAAGAAAATCTATTCTGAGTAAAGCTCTTTTTCTGTTTTCCTCTTTTTCTTTTTTACTTTATTTGTAATATTAATATTGTTTGTATTCATTTTACATGAGCTAGAGGGAGATAGAATTAATAGTTTATTGCTGATAACATAGGGGTGCTTATGTTTGTTTTTTGATTTTATACCCTGTATTTAGCTCTGGGAAGTCGGGGGGGGGGAGGAGGGAATGGGGGAAAGGGATAGGGAGGGTTGGGTGGGGGTGGGGGAGGGGGGGATTATAAAAAATTTAAAAAAAAACAAAAAACAAACAAAAAACAAACAAACATGTTGTTCAATTTCCTTTATTGTATCACATGTAATTTTCAAGGAAAACTTCCTGCAAGAGAAAAGTTTTCAATCAGTGTGCGCTACTTGCTCTAACATATGCTGCTGAAACATGGACTCTAACCTCACAATTGATACAAAAGCTACAAGTGGTGCAAAGAGCCATGGAAAGATACATGCTCGGCATCACAAGACATGATAGAAAGACCTGCACATGGATTAGAGAACAAACAAAAGTATACAATATCATCAAGAGAATAAAACAATTGAAATGGAAATGGACTGGTCACATAGCAAGAAGAACTATTGGCAGGTGGACTAAGGCAACCATAGAATGTATTCCACTTGATAAAAAGTGACCTAAACAAAAGAGACCTAAAACAAGATGGATCGACAACAGTAGCAAGTTTTTGTCTCAATTGGCAAAAGAAAGCTCAAAACCATATTGGTTGGAAACATGTGGAACAGGTCTTCACCCCAGAGTGGATAGACAATGGCTAGAATGAAATGAAATCAAGGATAAGTCAATATGTCTATTAACGATTACTTGGTTGGGCTGCCATGTTTCTAACAAGCTGAATACTAATTTTGTGTGCATTTGTATGTAGATATACATTTAAATACTTTGGCCACCTAATGAGAAGGAAGGACTCAATGGAGAATAGCCTAATGCTGGGAAAGATTGAGGGCAAGAGCAGAAGGGGACGACAGAGTATGAGGTGGCTGGATGGAATCACTGAAGCAGTAAGCTTGAGCTTACATGGACTCCAGAAGATGGTAGAGGACAGGAAGGCCTGGAGGAACATTATCCATGGGGTCACAATGGGTTGGACACGAATTCGCAACTAACAGCAACAACATACATTTAAATATGGTGATGTGTCTAAAAATAAGCATGGGGTCCCTCTGCACTATTTCTGTATGTTAAATAGGCAAAAAAATAAGTTTATTTATTCTATTTGTATATGGTCAAGTGAGTAAAGATTCACAGAGTTGCCAAAACATCTAGCTGTACTGTCAAAGTTGGCCCTTGGTTGCAAAAAGGCTAGACACATTGGTCTGTTACACTATAGGTTTCTGGAAAAAGCTGCAATTAGAATAAAACCAATGTAAATACAGCCCAGTTCCCGAAAAGACTGAAAGTCATTAATTTTAATCCAGTGCAGAGATAATCAACAGGTATAAGTGCAGAGATAAGCAACAGATATAACTACAAAGTTTATAATACAAGAAAGGCCAACATGAACTGTTTTGGCTTCCTCCATTTTTTCATCATCATCTACTCTAATGCAAAAGTAATGCTTTTTTTTACATAATGTTTCTATGTAAAAGGAATTTTTATAGGATTTAGCAGCTCTGACTATTTTTTCCCCTAGTAAATCATAATAAATCATCAGGACTATTTCAACACTGTCAATCCTGAAGTCTTGCTTAATTTACTCTTATTCTGATATTTTATAAACTTTCTGATTTTTGAACAGTTTTCTCTATCTACATAAAACTACCTAATAACATTTACCTCATGACTTTAAATTTATTGCTGCCCACCTTACAGACAATATTAAATTGCAAATATGGGTTAGATACAACCTGATTATGTCTATTTTCTTTAGAACTGCCTACTTCTTAGCAACAAAGTCAGTAAAAATGAGACTGTTGCCTGTCAGCACTTGCAGCATTTAAAAAACATTAGAAGAAGGCTAATTACAATAACTTGTAAAAATATTGCTTATGCTGCTAAAATGAATGGAAATTAGAATTTTGTAAGGTTCAGAGAAAGCGATCAAGAAATTAGTCCAAAGGCCTTGGGAGCAAATGAATAAAACTTGGGTATGGTCTGTAGAAGAATCTTCCTTTCTGGAAATGTATCATTTCCAATTGCTGACAAAATGAACAAAGAAATATTATTTCTATATCACGGTAGTCACTTAAACCCCCTATTTTCTATTGCAACACTGCAATGTTTCTGCAGGTTTCAGGTAAGGAGGAAAACTTTAAGAAATTATCTGTTACTAGTAAAAATGGAGCCAAGGATTCAAACAGGTCCATTCATTTAAGGCGTTTCATTGTGAAATAAGGAATGCTGCTTATGATCCTGTGCATGACATATAGTACAGTCTTTAGGGACAGCTAATCCTGTGCAAATGATCTATTCTGATTTAGGAGAAGAACAACAAAGAGGCTAAAACATATAAAGAACATTTAAAGGAACTGGGTATGTCTGATCTAGTGAAAAGAAGGACTAAAGGTGACTTGATAGCAGCGCTCCAATATCTCAGGGGTTGCCACAAAGAAGAGGGTAGGTGTCAAGCTATTCTCCAAAGCACCTGAAGGCAGAACAGGAAGCAACGGATGGAAACTAATCAAGGAGTGAACCAACCTGGAACTAAGGAGTAATTTATTGACAATTAGAACAGGGCTTTTCAACCTTTTCACCCATTGTACCACTTTTAGGATATGGCAACATCCGAGTACCACCAGTCACCTAGCAAGGTGTCAAAAACTTGATGACCAAAAAAGAAAAAAAAAGGAAAAAAGTGATGAAGTACAGGCAGTCCTCGACTTACAACAGTTCACTTAGTGACTGTTCGAAGTTAAAATGGCACTGAAAAAAGTGCCCCCAAGCCACAGCCAAGCAAGACACCTGTCTGCCTGCCCGGTGGCGCTCTTCCTCCTGTCCAAGGTTTTCATTGTTGTGAGCGTTTCTGTTGAGGATTGGCAGTGGGGGTGGGGTGGGAGAGTTTGTTTTTTATCCCCCCCATCTTCTGGGTGGTTCCAGCAGGTTTTGGTAACTTCACATGACCCTGGGATACTGTGACCATCATAAATATGAATCAGTTGCCAAGCATCTGAATGTAAATCACAAGATCCTGGAGATGCTGCCACATTCCAGCTGATTGGCGCTTCTTCTGGGCTCAGAAGTGCCAGGATCAGTGCCGAGCTCCAGCTGGAGTCTTGCGCTGATCCTGGCGCTTGTGCTGAGCCCTGACAGCCCTGCAGCTCCAGCCATCTCTCGCTCAGGCTTGTGCGGTGCTGCCACCGGTTCAGCTCATTCCTCTCCCCCGCTACCACTTTTCTAGGATGGTTGCGTACCACCTGCCAGGTGCCAACATACCACAGGTGGTACCTGTACCACTGGTTGAAAAGCCCTGAATTAGAACAATTAATCAGTGGAACAATTTGCCTCCATAAGTTGTAGGTGCTCCAACACTGGAGCTTTTGAAGAAGAGATTGGACAACCGTTTGTCTGAAATAGTTTAGGGTTTCCTGCTTGAGCAGGGGTTGGACTAGAAGACCTCCAAGGATCCTTCCAACTCTGTTATTCTGCAAGTGAAATGTTTATGCATAAGCTGAAAAATTCTGGTACACCTTTCTTGTGGAGTATGCCTCGCTGGCTACTAAAGCTTGTGAATTGTCTCAAAAAGCTTCTTCATTTTGGACAGAGTCTTTGTCCAACTGCCTCTTCATTCAATTCAACTCTTAGAAATGAAGTTGTCCCTCCCCTGCGCTTAAGTCAAGGTAGCCTCTTTTTTGGTCTTGGTTAGTGTGTGCAGAAATCTTGTTCACTGACACCACAGAGGAATGGAAAGCGTAGAAGCTAGCCGTTAGCTGAAAGCACTGAGGTAGAGGGACTGACTTTTCAATACAGGTAGTCCTCGACTTACAACTGAGCCCAGAATTTTTGTTGCTAAATGAGAAATTTGTTAAGTGAGTTTTGCCCCATTTTATGACCTTTCTTGACACATTTGTTAAGTGGATCACTGCACCAAGAGCCTTGGTGGAGCAGTGGGCTAATGCCTCCTTAAGTAACACCAGCTGCCTGCAATTAGTGCAGGTTCGCATCCCACCAGGCTCAAGGTTGAATCAGCCTTCCATCCTTCCGAGGTAGGTAAAATGAAGACCCAGATTGTTGGGGGCAATTAAGCTGACTTTGTAATAATGCTGCTTGGGCTGTGTGTGTGAAAGCCCTAATAAGCAGGCATATACATAGAATGAAGGCTACTGCTAAGCTTGTAAGCCGCCCTGAGTCTTCGGAGAAGGGCGGGATATAAATGGAATTAAAATAAAATAAAATAAAAAAAATTGTTAAATTAGTAACATGGTTGTTAAGTGAATCTGGCTTCCCCATTGACTTACCTTGTCAGAGGGTTGCAAAATGTGATCACATGACCTTGGGACACTGCAACCATCAGAAATATGAACCAAGTGTCAAGCATCCAAATACTGTATAAATCATGTGACCATGGGGATGGGGCATCAGTCATAGGTTTGATACATGGTCATAAGTCACTTCAGTGCCATTGTAACTTCAAACCGCCACTAAACTACAGGTAGTTGAGGACTACCTGTATTAGTTGCTTCAAAGAGGCTGTAAAAAGCAAAGCCACACTGCATTGTTTATCTCTGTGTAGATGTCTTGCTTTCATTGTTTAATCATTTGTCTCCTGGCTTTTTCATTTTAGGTGAATCTAAGGGAAAGTACCATGAGGGGACTTTTTATACAACGCTTTTTCAGATCAGGAAGCATGACAAGCTTCAGAACTCTACCTCTCTACAACAATAACACTCAAATATATCATCATCGCATTAAATTAATAAAAAATAAATAAGTTGTGTGGAAAGTACTGCCAGAAAGTCAGTTTAGATGGCAAATGAGTGAGTGCAAAATGAAAAAAAAAACCACTTTCCCTTTGTTAATGCAAATCAAACAGCTAGTAAGGAATATGAGTTATTCCTGGCCCTTATGCCAGGTCAGATATTGTTACATTTGGGAATGGTGGTTGCCAATTGACCAAAAATAGGTAAAAAAATCCTGCTGTTGTCATTGTAAAATTGATGGCACTGAAAAAATGAAGAAGCATAATAAATCAAATCCACAGTCATCTATGTAAACAATCCAAAATCTATAATTGAAAAATTCCTTCTTTTGGCTTTGTTCTTCATTTGAATTAGGTTTTCTATTCAGATTTAGGGAATTTAAAATGCATGCTATTTTTTTAAAAAAAAATCTAATAATACCATTAGGATCATGGGTAAAATTAAAACCAGTGTCATTAAAATCAGCTTAGTTTACGATGAAAATTTTAGTGCAAAAGAGGGTTTTGTCATTTTGCTGAATATTGGTGAAAATAAGGACCAAATGCATTTCCATAGTCCATTCCAATGTGTACATGCAACCTACCCAGAGGTATGCATTGGTCAGAATTGGTACGTGTGCATGTGTAAAAATGATTGATGGTGAAGCTGACAGACATAATCTTGTGATGAAAGCTCTGCCCACATGCATGTTAAAAAAAGGGGGGGGGGCGTTAATCAAACAGTTGTGACTGCCCCTGTCTTAACTTTTCTAATTCCCTTTGTGGACATTGCTGCACATCCCAAATTCACAGGTAATTCTTTCAAGAAAGAAATTTGTCTTCAACAACCAGAGTAGTGAAAGCATATATGGGTAGTCTTGTTCTTTTTTTTATGGTACTGTACTCGATAAACAATCTTGTGAAGGTTTTGACAAGCATGCATAATTTATTGCCGTCAACATGCACAAGACTTTTTCTCTCTACTCAGCAGACAGGCAGAACTAGGTTTCTTGGAAAATACCACAGAAACCTTTGCTTGAAACCTTTCTAAATGTCTTAGACACCTCATGGAAGTGGAAATGATACTACCAGCCCTTTGGAACCTTACACTGACAAAGCTTCCTCCTCACTGAAATATTACACAAAGCTTGAAAAACATGGAGGAACCATCCTTATCAACCACTTTGGCATACGCCTGGTCAGAGTTTAGAGGTAAACCACCAGTAAGTTTTTAAAAAGTCCCAAGACTTTTCTCGAATCAGATTAAAGCTGTGTGACAAGCTCCAAGTACAACAGCTGTATTTGAGAGCTCATCTCTATATATTGCCTGTTTTTGGTCACAAATTCAATTCATTTTTTTCAATGCTGGCTGAAGGATTCATTGAATTATATCCTGCTAACTTGGATCCTGCACACTGGATAGGATAACAGCTTCCTGGCAGTATGGATGACATTTTTCAGCAGCAAGGAACAAATACTCTGGAGGACCAAACTTTTAAAGCAATCTATGTCTGTGGGACAGTGCTCAAAAGTCACTTGATTTATCATTCACTCATCTAAAGTGTCAAAGTTTCACATTTCCCTGGAAAGTAGGGTAAAGGAGAAAAGCACATGGAAATCTTAAATAATAAATGCAATCGTCCTAAAAGAGCTGGTGATTCATACACCATCTGGATAGTTCACTTGTTTTTTCAACAGGGTCACAGCCACATTTTCCAGGTAAATGTTGTCATTTGGTGTTAAGAAATGCCAGGCACTCGCATATAAATTGGGAAAACAAAAGGGGAAAAACTGGATTCACGAACTACGAGATGAGGAAGGGAGAATATTCCACCAGGAGGAAAAAAAAAAATTATAGCCCAGGAATTTTATGAACGTTTATACAAAGAAGATAGTCAGGCAAGTGTGGAGAAAATGGAGGAATATTTTCAAAGAGCCAAACTACCCAAGGTCACAGAAGATACCAGAAATATGTTAAACGAGGAAATTCGACTATCTGAGGTGATAAAAGCTATTAATGCACAAAAGAATAATAAAGCATCGGGACCCGACGGTCTTCCATCAGAAATTTATAAAGAATTACAAAATATCCTAGCTCAACCCCTAGTGGAGGTATTTAACGCAGTATTAGAAGGCGCAAGGACGCCTAAATCTTGGCTAGAGGCAAACATAACCCTTATCCCGAAAGATAACACGGACCATACATTAATCCAAAATTACAGACCCATATCACTTCTTAACTCGGACTACAAGATATTTACATCAATTATAGTGGAACGATTGAAACGATTTCTGAATGATTTCATACACGCAGATCAGAATGGTTTTCTCGCTAAGAGACACACTAAGCACAACATTAGAATAATATTAGATACATTGGAGTACTATGAATTACATAGCGAACAACAGATGGCATTACTTTTCTTAGACGCCCAAAAGGCATTTGACAATGTTAAATGGTCTTTTTTGTGCCAACAGCTTAGCTTTATGAATATGGGTGAAAAATTTATAAATATAATTAGGGCAATTTATGATAATCAGGAAGCAAAAATAATTATTAATGGGGAAGCATCTAGCAAGTTTCAAATTCAAAAGGGAACACGGCAAGGCTGCCCCTTATCACCATTGCTGTTTATATTGACTCTTGAAGTATTAACGAGAACTATAAGAAACGACCCAAAGATAAAAGGATTAAGCATTAAAAAGGAAACCTTTAAATTGCAAGCTTTCGCGGATGATCTGGTTTTTATTA
Organism: Vipera berus; assembly: GCF_964194415.1. Taxonomy (NCBI): domain Eukaryota; kingdom Metazoa; phylum Chordata; class Lepidosauria; order Squamata; family Viperidae; genus Vipera; species Vipera berus. The sequence continues at coordinate 59,213 of NW_027673562.1, forward strand.
TGGAGGATCCATGTCAGACGGGACCAAAGCTATTGGAAGAATTATCTAAATATGGTGAGGTTGCCGGACTGCGAATAAATAGAAATAAGACCAAGATGATTGTTAAAAATATGACCAATAAACAAAAAGGTAATCTGGCCGGAATCATGGATATAGAAATAGTCAAGAAAATAAAATATCTAGGGATTAACATTACGGCTAGATGCACTTCACTCAAAAAGGATAATTATGATAATGTAGTGAACCAAATAAAAGGTGATCTGGAAAGATGGGGAAACCTAAAACTCTCATTATTGGGAAGAATCGCTGTCATTAAGATGAATATTCTGCCTAAAATCCTGTTTCTGTTTCAGAATATCCCAATTCAACTCGAAATTTGGATAAATTATCACTAAATTTTATTTGGCAGGGGAAAAAACCAAGAATTAAATTGAAATATTTACAGGACACGAAGGAAAATGGGGGTTTTGGATTGCCAGACTGGGAATTATATTACCATGCCGCGGCCCTGAGCTGGATTAGAGAATGGGTAATCTTGAGAAATAGAAGACTATTAACTTTAGAGGGTCACGATTTGCAATATGGCTGGCATGCTTTCCTATGGACGGAGAAACAAGGTCTTTTCTCGCATTTTCAAAGACATCGGATCAGGCAAGCGCTACTTAATACTTGGAAAAAAATTAGATCTCACAATTACACCAAAATACCGGTCTGGCTATCCAGCCTTGAAGCGATAGTTTACCCAAATCTGTTTGATTTGGGTAACATAATCTCATACAAGGATATTCTGAATGAGGAGGGGGAATTGAAACTTAGGAATGAACTAGAATTACAAGGTATAAAACTCGATTGGTGGGCCTACTTACAAATCCAATCGAGATTTAGGAAGGATAAAAATGAATGGGGGATATATACCTCTGAAACAGCATTGGACAAAATATTATTGGGACCGGACTCTAAACAAATAAGGAATTTTTATAAATTACTTTTGGGATATAAGCTGTTTGAAGAGCAAGTGAAAGACCCCATGTTGACCTGGGCTAACAATTTAGGACATAACATCGACCTAGATACTTGGCAAACAATTTGGGATAGAAATAAAAGGATAACACTGGCCTCATCGTATAAAGAAAATTTATTTAAAATGTTTTACCGATGGCATCTTCCCCCAGCCCGCTTAGCAAAAATGTACACAACAGCATCTCCCAAATGTTGGAAGTGTTCTGAAGAGATAGGCACATACTTCCACACGTGGTGGTCTTGCAGTAAAACACAAAAATTTTGGAGAATGATTTGGATTTGGCTGAAAGAAATATTGAAACAAGATCTGGAGTTTAGTCCAGAACTTTTCTTGTTGGGAATCACGAAAGAGAAATATCCTAAAGATGTGCTATACTTAATGATCCATATTATCACAGCAGCTAGAATATCATTTGCGCAAAAATGGAAAAAGAATGAGATCCCAGGACAAAAAGAGGTTATTAGGAAAATTTGGGATTGCGCTGAAATGGACAAATTAACTTTGGAATTAAAGAATAAAGATCAATCAGACTATTATAGAATTTGGAACAAATTGTATCTTTGGATGGATAAAAAGAAAGGTCTCTATTAGGTTTTACAGACTAGCTCACTGTTTTAAATATTGTGGTATTTCACCGATTTGTAATCTAAGTGTATTTAAGTGTATTTTTGATGTACATATATACATGTATATATATATATTTAAACATTGTAGACAAAAAGGTTTGTCAGCTCGCTGGTACTGTGTCCAATGTTTTTAAATAATAAATTTAATAAAATTGTAAAATTTAAAAAAAAAAACAAAAAAACAAATGCCAGGCAATTAGGGTGTTGTTAACAAAGATACAAAAATAGTCACTGTTCATGGAGGCTTTCAAAAGGAAATTAAAAATGAAAGCTGCTTATTCTTGACTTTTCAGGTACCCACAGTATACTTACTTCCTGATAGGTAGCACAACTCACCACCTAGGGTTGGAAGTATGGAGTGAAATTTAATCCCATATCTTATTTTTCTTACCAGTTTTAAGTCAATTTGCTGAGGGAATTTGTTTTCTTTCTAATGGGAGAAATTAGGAAATTTGTCAACTGCCAGCTTTTTTAGGCAACTCCTTTTGAGTTTGCCCACTCAAGCTTCAGCTACTTTATTATACCTTCAGATCAGACAGGCAGACATCAGACGTACTTATTTCTTTATATTTTTCCTCTACTTCCCAAATAATTTCTAATAAACATGCTTTTAAAAAGCCACACACAGAGACACAGAGAGAGGGGGTGGGGGAGAGAGAGGGCGGAATACACTGAATAGCACAATCCAGTAGCTGGCATTGTGTAGAAGAACATCCGCACTGTGTATAGGCTTAGACTTTCTCAAGTTCAGATGGGAGATTCCACAGAAGATGGAGAATAAGAGGGCTAAGATCCTGAGGGATTTCCAGATCCAGACAGACAAGCAATGGTGGTGATAGATGTAGTGGTGCCAAGTGACAGCAACTTCAGGAAGAAGGGAGTATGAGAAGCTGGAGAGGTACCAGGGTCTGAAGAAGGAACTAGACAGGATGTGGAAAGCAAAGTCCAAAGTGGTTCCAGTGGTAGTAGGATCCTCCTCCTGTCCTTAATGGCTCAAGTGGCTTACAATATTTACAATAGATTGTTTAACTCCATTAAAACAAAATAACAGATTAAGGTCAATATAAATTCAGAATAATTCAAGCTACAAAAGAATATTAAAAAGCATGCTCTAAAGATGGATTAAGGGACACGGTGGCTCAGTGGGTTAGGACGCTGAGCTTGTCAATCAGAAGGTCGGCAGTTTGGCAGGTCGAATCCCAAGTGCTGCGTAACAGAGTGAGCGCCTGTTACTCATCCCAGCTTCTGCCAACCTAGCAGTTCGAAAGCACGTAAAAATGCAAGTAGAAAAATAGGGACCACTGCGGTGGGAAGGTAACAGCATTCTGTGCGCCTCTGGCGTCTAGTCATGCCGGCCACATGACCACGGAGACGTCCTCGGACAAGCGCTGGCTCTTCGGCTTTGAAACGGAGATGAGCACCGGCCCCTAGGGTCGAAAACGACTAGCACGCATGTGCGGGGGAACCTTTACCTTTACTAAAGATGGATTATTAAGGCTTTCTTAAAGGCATCTGGAAAAAGTACTAGGAGCTCCTGGGCATTTCACTATTTACATCAAACCAGAGGTGTTTATGCGGGTCCTGCTCCCTTGATGGAAGCAAACTCTAGTCATAATGTGACATAAAGCAATCTGCAATCCAAATGGTAACAGAGTTTGAAATAGAGCTAATCCACTGTATTCTTACAAGTCTTATAAAATCTTAAGCTTGATCCTCATTCTTTTATTAGACCATATGATTTTAGTTATTTGTCTCTGACAGGGTTCTGAGGATTTTCAAAGCTCACGCAGCTCTAATAGATAGTAGCAAACATTAGAGACAGGCTGAAATCTTGAGGCATTGCAAACATAACAGCCACATGGGATATAAATACCGTATTTTCCGGCATATAAGACTACTTTTTAACCCATGAAAATCTTCTCAAAAGTCAGGGGTTGTCTTATATGCCGGGTGCTGAAAATTTAGGAACAGGGCTGGCTGGAAAACCTGGAGCAGATCTCCCATTTAGTCTGTGCAGGGAAAGCGGGACCAATTGGAGAAGAAGCTGCAGTCTGTGATTTTTTACAGGCTGGGGTCTGGGCATCTTTCCTTCTAAAGTTGAAGAGCAGCTGTAGTATATCCCAACTTGAAAGGCAGGTGGGGAAGGCAGCAGCCAGAGCAGCGGCTTAGCTCTAAGGACACATTTGACTCAGGAACTGTGCGGGCTGGCTGGCAAACCTGGAGTGGATCTCCCATTTGGTCTTTTTTTTAAAAAAAAATCCCATTTATATCCTGCCCTTCTCCGAAGACTCAGGGTGGCTTACAATTTAAAGCACAAATCAATGTGCTTAGCAATAGCCTTCATTCTGTGTATATGCCTGTTTATTAGGGCATTCACCCACCCCCCAAGCAGCATTATTACAAAGTCAGCTTATTGCCCCCAACAATCTGGGTCCTCATTTTACCTACCTTGGAAGGAGGGAAAGCTGAGTCAACCTTGAGCCTGGTGGGATGCGAACCTGCACTAATTGCAGGCAGCTGGTGTTACTTAAGGCTCTGCGCAGGGAAAGCTTTACAGTGAATTAGGAAAAGTGAAAAAGTGAATTAGGAAAATAGGGAACGGTTGCTGGAATTGGGTATGTGTAGTTTAACGAAGAGAAGGGTGAGGGGTGACATGATAGCAGTGATCCAATATCTCAGGGGCTGCCACAAAGCAGAGGGAGCCAAGCTATTCTCCAAAGCACCTGAAAGCAGGACAAGAAGCAATGGATGGAAACTAGTCAAGGAGAGAAGCAACCTAGAACTAAGGAGAAACTTCCTGACAGTTAGAACAATTAACCAGTGGAACAACCTGCCTCCAGAAGTGGTGAATGCTCCAACACTGGAAGTTTTTAAGAAGAGACTGGACAGCCATTTGTCTGAAATGGTATAGGGTTTCCTGCCTTAGCAGGGGGTTGGACTAGATGACCTCCAAGGTCCCCTCCAACAACTTCTTCTTCTTCTTCTTCTTCTTCTTCTTCTTCTTCTTCTTCTTCTTCTTCTTCTTCTTCTTCTTCTTCTTCTTCTTCTTCTTATTATTATTATTATTATTATTATTATTATTATTATTATTATTATTATAGTTTAATCCACTTGCACTGTTTTATGTTTACATGTTTGATGACAAACAGCCTTATGTTTATAAGTGACAGTTTTCCTACTAAGCACCTGCATGTCATAAGCATTTGAATTAAAATTACCATATTAAAATCAAATCTGATGTTTTTTAATTTTTATTTGGTGTGCGTTGGAAGAGGGGTAGTCTTATACGGCGAGTATAGCCCAAACCCTATAATTTAACAGGAAATGTAGGGGGTCGTCTTATACGCCCAGTCGTTTTATATGCCGGAAAATATGGTAGTATCACGACTGGTCTCTTTCCTGAAAAAGAACATCTGGCTTCTAAGCTTTGTTCCTGCAAGTCATGTAACAAAAGAGTTTTCTCTTTCTATCCACCTCCCGGGAAAGGTCATGTAGCAAAACACCAATTTGAATCCAAAATATAAACAATCAGGGCTTTTTTTGTCATAGAACGCTCAGAACGGAGTTCCAGCACCTTTTTTGGATGGAACCTTGTAGGGTAGGCAAGTTGGGTTGTATGACATGTGTCAGTTCTGGCACCTTTTTCTTTTACAAAAAAAGTACTGTAAACAATCATTATCACCTTAAAATGTCTGGAGATGAAACCCGGTTTAGTATTTTATCTAAAAACAAGGAGTTTGACAGTAACGTTTCACTATTCAAATCTAGGGTGTTTATATTTATTTTCCTTAAACGGGATTGAACCTGTCCTTTAGAAAAATGAAAAGATGCCACCCAGCTCCAGGATCCAGTCTGATAATCCAGAGTCAGATGCGTTTAATAACCAAAAAAAGATTCAGAGAGCAGATGGTAGAATTCAGGAAAACAGAAAGAAATCAAGCAAATAAATATACTTGTGTGTATACACATGAGAGCAATATTTCTGCCATCTGGATAACACTGAAAGAATATAGTAATAGCCAGTGCTTTTTTTGTAAAAGAAAAAGGTGCCGGAACTCACACATGTTATACAACCTGCCTTGCCTACCCTATAAGGTTCCATCCAAAAAAGGTGCCGGAACTCCGTTCTCAGCGTTCTATGAGAAAAAAAGCCCTGGTAATACCCTTTAGACAGAACATGGGCTACTGCTGTAGTCTTTGAAACAGGTGGTTCATAAGGTGCTAGGAATATTACTTCAGGTATATCTTTATAATTAATTCAAGCCTGCCCTTAAGACTATTTGGTTAGTACTTTGTCTGAAGAATCAAAGCTACATAAGATCAATACATTTTCATCTGTTCTTTGTCTCCTACCTTTCCTGCTTTTGAGTTTACATTTCCTTACATTACATCCTATAAACAACATGTCCTCCTGATCGGTCAAATTATTTCCGACTATTCATCGTTCACAGCAAAGGAACAAGTGCTTTGTGTTCCTGCGAATCAAAGCAACTGAATTAATCATAGAGATTCCAAACTTAATGGACTTAATAAATGTAGGAAAGAAGCAGAATTGTGATTTTTGAAGAGTAATTAAAAGTTATAATGAACATTTTTTGTATTAAACATGTATAAAACAAGCTTTCACAACATGGAAGACCTATTGGACTTCATTCTGTTTCTCCTGCTTTCTCCAAAGGTTTCCTAAAGTGACATCTTTTGATTTACAGGCCAAAAGAATAAATTGGTCTTATATTGAAGAAATTATAATTTATGACTCAAAGAAAATTCCTTATGGACAGTTTCTGTCTTTCTTTCGGAAGACTCATTCCACTATCTGAGATAGGCCAAGACCTTAAACCAGCTACATAAATGATCTCAGAATGAAAGGCTTTTATGTTCGCTGCTCTTCTGCTTCAGAGTAATAATCAACCTGACAGCATCTATCCACAAATCAAATATGTGCCCAAATTAACAACCAGGGTAAGCAATCAACATAGATGCCATCATAAAGCTAGAGATAACTCAAACCTTACTTCATGGCAAAACTATGATCATGCAAAGGCAGCAAGGGAACATATAAAATCAGTGGTTCATGTTGATTGTTTATGTAATACTCATAAAAATAAATGTACTAGTCAGTACCAGTGAATGGTATACTATATTTCTGTTGCACAGTGACAACCACAGCCAAATCTTCCCAGTCCTTAAACTTTATTCACTTTCCAATGGCCAGCAATAGTTTACAGATACGTTTGTCTACCTGCTTATTTCCTTCTAGTTTCCTTCAGGGCTTAGTTTTTAGTCCCTTTAATAACCTAATAAAACAAGGCTCCAGTTCAACCATATGTCTCGGGAAGCTCATCTATGGCGCCAGAGTATTTTAAAACAGATGGGGAGTAATTAAAATTAAATTTGAATGTCCCCTGACAAGGGTTAAACTATCATCGGCTTGTTTCGCTTTTGTAACTGATAGAAGGACAAAACATGATACACTGACATTGGGTAAATATAAGCATAAAAAGCATGTCTGCACAATTGGTTTTTCAAAACAAGGTCTGTCTGATAGCATTAGGAGGATCATGTAGGGTTTGTTACTCCTAACTGTGACACAAAGTCAAATTTATCATCTAATTCTGCCTCTGTGTCTCAGTTGACCTCTCAGTATTTTCCCTGGTTGCCATGCCAATTTCAATGTTTATCTTGTTCTGTTCATATTTATATAAAGCAGGCAATATATTTTCTCTATGAAAGATAAAAAATCCTTTGTGCTAAGTTCACAGGCTATACTCTTTCTCAGTTTTTCACTCTCTGGTATGCACACATGGTTACAAAGAAACCTTGCATTGTGGCTTGTACCATTGTGAATGAAGAGATTTGTTTTATACTACTGTAGGTGTCAGGTTTCCGATAGATGAGCTCTTCAAAGGACTCTGAGGCATTGTTTACCTTAAAAGTCTTTTATTAGAGCCCTATAACATCGGCACTGCTTGCTGGAAGCTGGAATCTGAATTCCCCTCCCCTTAGCACAATAATATTAAGCACAATTCTCTTCCTTTCATTGCTGTCATTAATCACATTCTCCAATTAGTTTGAAGGGTCGGTTTTCCCTTCTGTTAGACAACCCGCCAAATTCTTATCTTCTCTTATTTCAAAGCAGCCTTGAGAGACATTCTTCCTCCTCCCCCAGCATCAACTGATTCTAGCTCTAAAAGTAACCCACAATTTTTAAACATGAAATAGCTGCTTCTTCATCTTTTGTCAAAGCAAGAACATCCGATGTTAGCGGCGTTGACACCAGGTTTATACCAGGTTTTTATATCAGCTGCTGATACAGTTCTACAGAAGAATTATTTAGTCTGTTATTTGTACTTCTATAACTGCCTGGATTGGTACAGCAACTAAACAGGACAGGTGCAGAAAATAATAATAATAATAATAATAATAATAATAATAATAATAATAATAATAATAATAATAATAATAATAATAATAATAATAATAATAATAATAATAATAATAATAATAAGAAGAAGAAGAAGAAGAAGAAGAAGAAGAAGAAGAAGAAGAAGAAGAAGAAGAAGAAGAAGAAGAAGAAGAAGAAGTTGGAAGGGACCTTGGAGGTCATCTAGTTCAACCCCCTGCTCAGGCAGGAAACCCTATACCATTAGCACTGCAGAAAAAAAACAATTGCAACCAACCTGCTTTCCTTATGCCAGGATGCATGCATTGCATCCTGGCATAAACTGTTTCAACTCTTCCACTCAGGACACCTCTATAGGGCATTGCATGCCAAAACAACTAGACACAGAGACATTTTTGCTCCCTTGCCCTTACTCTGCTAAATACCTAATTCTCACAGCACTGTTTTATGCCTAAAGTTATTTACCCATGTAGTGGGCTGTACTGCTATTATCCTTCTCATCTTTCTTATTGCTTTCTCCTATTTATATCTTATGATTTATCTCTTTGTTGTTATCATAATTTATGATTCCATTTTATGATTTATGATTTATCACTGTTGTTTATATGTACATCGGAGACAAATTCCTTGTGTGTCCAATTACACGTAGCCAACAAAGAATGTTCTATTCTATTCTATTCTGTTCTGTTCTGTTCCGTTCCGTTCCGTTCCGTTCCGCTCCGCTCCGCTCCATTCCATTCCATTCCATTCCATTCCATTCCATTCCATTCCATTCCATTCCATTCTCTCCTCTTTTTCAGACTGATGGTTACATCTTCCTCTTATAACTCCAGGATGTTATTTAACTCAGTAACTCTTCTCCAAAATTAACCCCATAACAACATTGGGAGGTCAGATGTATTGAGAGATAGTGAGTGGCCCATAATCACCCAGTGGCTTCTCTGATTGAATTGAAATTTGAAACTAAGTCTCCGCAGTCATAGCAGAGTGGCTAGAGTCATACAGCACACTAAACTATGTGTGACCACATCTGTGCAATGAAATACCAGAAACTTGAAACACAAGGAAGAAAAACATTATTCTGAATGAGTGCAGAAGAGATTTTTCCCAGTCTATGCAAGTCCTTTTGACTGTGTGATTTTGTCTTCAGTATTTGGAAGTTTATGAACTAAACATTGGCTTTTCTCACAAGCTATTGAAATAGTCTGTAGCGTTGTCCAATGTTTTTCAAGAATTACCCATGTGACAGCTCACTTTCAAGTGAGAGGCACAGAGTATGTCTGAAATTATATCCAAAGGCACATTACGAAAGAGGTCATACCCTTTGTTAAATCATCATGTGATTCACTTGGATTTTGTTTCAGAGGGTTGCATGAATACGGTATTATTGGTTTGCAAATCATGGCCTGAAAGTTGGACCTTAAAAAGCAAGACAGGAAGAAAAATGACTTGTTTGAACTGTGGTGTTGGAGAAGGCTCCCATATATTCCTTGGACAGGAAAGGTGACTAACAAGCAAATACTGGAATGCATAATATCAGACATGTCATTGGAAAGCAAAATCAGAAAACTGTGTCTCACTTATTTTGGCCATGTCATGTGGGGAAATCCACTACAGAAAACAATTATGTTTGGAAGCATTAGTGGTCAACAGAAACCAGGCCATCAAAGAACATGGTGACTGGACACCATCAAAGCTGACACCACCAGAGGACAGGAAATCTCAAAAGAAGCAGTGCAAGATTGGAAGATGTGGAGAGACCTAGAATTGCCAAGAGTCAGTCACAACTGAATGGATAATATAGTCATTAAATCATGGTATGCAGCTTAGTGTACTGTGTGAATCTAGTGCTCTGTTTCATGAAGCAAACAATGGCTCAGCATAATGTGTGAACTCACATTCTTGTCCTTTTGTTTAGACTGAAATATTTTGAGTAATAAAAATAAGCCATTATAGATATGCATATATTGAGCTGATATTTTAAGAAAAAATGTTTTAGGATGTTGCTTGGACCTCTGCATGACTGCTGCTGCATTATTTTCATGCTATGCTCATCCACACTTTCCTTAAATGGTCTACTTCTTTAACCAGACTCCTGGAGTCCTGCAATCTATTATAAACTAAATGGATGGTCCAGATTTGCACAATACTAAGTGACATGTGGGTGACTAATTTGTGTTTAAATACGGGAAACATGGCAGGTCAGGCCATCTTGCTCAGTACTGTCTAACTTTATCAAGCCATCTTGTTCAATACTGTCCCACTTTATCAAGAAGTAAAGTCGGGGAGGGGGGAGGGGGAGGGAGGGAGGTGCTGGGGAGGGTTGGGAAGAGGGGAGGGGGTTGGGAGGGGTTTTGTTTTGTTTTGTTAAAAATAAAATGTACTGTAAAACTTTTCAATTAAAAAAAAAGAAGTAAAGTCTCCCACTATGTGAGACCAATTGAAGCTGTAACCTTCATGAAAACTATGCATTCTTCCACTGAGCTGCAAGCAATGCCTTTCATCCCTGTGGTCTCCCTGTGTATGTTCCAGGAATATCTTTGGAACAGAATATCACATTATTTCGTCTGTTCCCAAATACATTTCTGAGGGATGGTTTCAAGATAAGACCATTGATGAGTTTTATGAATTCTATGCAGCCTAGTCATTCGTACTATCACCCACTGATGAAGTTATTTAAGGTATCTCATTGTATCTCATTGTGCTTACTATGTAGCCAAATCCAATAAGTTTGGAGATAACATTGTCTTCTTTGTCACAACTGAGAGCTGAGGCCCTTCTATCTTGAAACTGATTTGTCAGTTGTGTCTCTGGACCCTGGGGCTCTGTTGGTGAAAAGAATGATGTTGTGTCTGTATCTCTGTTTCCTTCACCAGGATCTGCATTAACCTTGAAGATCATCTTACTTTGCTGCCTTTCTTCCAAAAAAGGTATGTAAAAGCACTGTAAAACTTCAGTAAAACTACCCTCCAATTTATTGCCTGCTTCTTCCTCCTTCTCTCTCTTTTTTCCACCATGTAAAACCTTGTGCTCAGTGCTGCTTGACTGCTTCTCTCCTATTGTGTTAAATAAGGACTTTAAGAAGTGTGCTTTTCTCACCAGAGTCTGATCTCAGTGAAATGTGAAAAGGATTCTTGAACTCCCAAATTCCAAGGGTATCTGTGAGTAAACTGAAATCTTACCTTCAGTTATGCTTCAGTAAGTGCCACCAAACATGAGGTATAACTGGGGGAAAAAAGAAATTTCCTCATTGTTTTATATTGCTCTTCTTTCTTTCTTTCTTCTGAAAGAAGGTCTGACTCACCTTCCTAGGCTGAGAGAGAGAGAGACTGGCTCAAGGTCACCCAGCTGATTTTGTCCCTAAAGCTGGACTAGAACTCACAGTCTCCTGGTTTTCCATCTGGTGCCTTAACCACTGCACCCAAAACTGCCAATATTCTACTGGAAGTTTTTAAGAAGAGACTGGCCAGCCATTTGTCTGAAATGGTATAGGGTTTCCTGCCTGAGCAGGGGGTTGGACTAGATGACCTCCAAGGTCCCTTCCAACTACTTCTTCTTCTTCTTCTTCTTCTTCTTCTTCTTCTTCTTCTTCTTCTTCTTCTTCTTCTTCTTCTTCTTCTTCTTCTTCTTCTTCTTCTTCTTCTTCTTCTTATTATTATTATTATTATTATTATTATTATTAATTTAATAATTTAATATTTGCATTTGTATACCGCCCTTTCCCTGAGGACTCAGGGCGGTTTACAGGGAATTAAAAATCAAAACATACAAAAGTTAAAACCAATTAAAAAGCATTAAATTCACCCTGTACATTAAAACCCCAGTTAAAATTTTCTCCTCAGCCTGGGCCCGAGAGCTCAAAGAGCCAGGTCTTCAGGCCCCGGCGGAATGATCGGAGGTCGGGAGCAGTCCTCAGCTCTACCGGCAGCTGGTTCCAGAGGGCAGGCGCTCCCACTGAGAAGGCCCTATCCCTGGGTGTCACCCGCCGGCAATCTCTCACCGGCGGAACCCTGAGCAGACCCTCCCTGTGAGAGCGCACTGGGCGAAGGGCGTTTGATGCCGGCAGCAGGTGTTCCCTCAAATAACCCGGACCCAGGCCATGTAGGGCTTTATAGGTGATAACCAGCACCTTGAATTTATTATTATTATTATTATTATTATTATTACTACTACTACTCTACTCTACTCTACTCTACTCTACTCTACTCTAATTTAATAACAATCTCTTTGCTGTCATCTAGCTATCTTCAAAATGTTTACAGTCCCAATATAGTAGCCCTTGAACAGAAAACCAAAGGAGACATTAAGTTACAACTTTTCTCAATTTAAGACAGTTTAGAGAAAAAACTACAATAGCACCAAAATTCTTGCTGAGAAGATTCTAAATCCTAAAGCAATAAAAAGACACACACACACACACACACACACACACACACACACACACACATTTTCTGGTCCTCTGGACTAGATTTGAATTCAGTACAATTTGCCAATCTAATTTCAATTTAGCCGTGTCTTACTATTTTAGCTACACAGGATTTATCTTTAAAAAATTGCTACCTAAAAACTGCAACCAGAGGCAGCTCCTTAACTTCACCTAACTGTAGGCCCAAATTTGTTCATGAATTGATGTGTGTTTTTAAAGGAGATGCAAGAGTAAATGGAAGAGTTTTGAAATAACATCTTAATGATAGACAGGAAAACATCTAAATCTGTAGTGGGTTAAAGTTCAAAGCAATGAAAGCAAACAAGCAAGCAGCAGAAATAATATATGATAAATGGGATTTTGAGAGAGGATTAATGGTTAAAAACTGAAGAGGGCAAAATATAAAACGGAAGGAAAAATGAAAGACAGCAGAGACTAAAGCAAATCTGTCATGATGTATTAATAATATATATTCTATGTCACCTATAATAATGATGATAAATGAATTGCTATGAGAAGACCATGCCCTTATAAGATCTATCTGTATAAATCACAACTTCTTGTAATCTTTTTAAACACAAAGTGACACTTAGATTTCCCCCCCAATTGGCTTTCTCATTATTTTTTATATTAAGAATCTATTGGAGAAAAAAGTGTGTCAGAAGTTTGATTAATTTCCCAAATTATACCACAGCAAACTATGATTTGCCTGTTAATAATTTGTTGACAAACACATAATTGCTTGATTTCAGAAAACATACAAAGTCAAATCCAAACAAACCATGATATAGTCTATGCAACATGACAGAAACAGTTCTTATGATGAGATTTTAATTTTGGCTAAATCCAGATTTCAGTAGCTTATTCAATAAACCATAAAGAGTTTGCTGCAATCTCTGAACTCAGTCTGTGTATTCAGACTATAAATCTAGCTGAGGCGATATGAACCATGACTTAGGACTCAACATGATTGCTGATGAATCCAACCAGTGATAATTTATTTAGTTCATTAAAATAATATGTGAACTCAGCAAATGTCTGTAATCAATGACTATTACTTTCTTCCTTTGATTTTGTGCTATTTTCCTCTTGGTCCTGCTTTCTTGACAACAACTTCAGTATCAGAATGTAAATATTCACAACTACTATTTGTTAGTGAAATAGCTCTCAATGATGATAATTTCACTAGATTGTAGAGCAGGGGTCTTCAAGCTTGGCCCTTTTATGAATTCTGGGAGTTGAAGTCCACAAGTCATAAAAGGGACAAGTTTGAAGACCCTTGTTGTAGAGATTTCCCTGAGGTTTATGGTGCATTTGAACCTTGCATTTTCAACAAAGCACAGCCGCATGGTGTAGCCCTGAAGAGGCAAGGACAAAGCAGGAATGGGTGAATCTGGCAATTTGGGTTCCTTGTATGATTGGTTCATAGTCTTGCTATACTAGTCTGAGACTTGTTTTAAAGTTTGCCCCTAAAATTTGAAATATTTTTTGTACATGTCTAAATAACATGTTTGCTGGAAATTTTGCCTAGATGTTTTTCCTAATGCAGGTAGACCTCAACTTATGACCGGTTGCTTAGTAAATGTTCAAAGTTATAATGGAGCCTCCAAAAGATACTTAGATCTCAGTTCCAAAGGTCCAACAGTTCATCCCTTCCTGTCACATGACCGTATTTTTTGCATTTGCCAACCAGCCCACATTTATGGCCATTTGAGCATCCAGTAATAACATGACCACAATTGACAGCATTTTTGCCAAAACCCGGCATTGACTTCCAGTTTTTATCAAAAAATGCCCATTGTAAACAATGGATCATCTACTAACCACTGCAAAATAGCTTGTAAAATAGGATCAGTCATGAGATGACCCTTTGTATGATCATCCTGACTTGTGACTATAATAGGCAGGATATATTATTGTAAGCTGTCTAAAGTAGCTCCACAATGAGTTAGGCAACAAATAAATTTATTTTTATTTATTTATTTTTTATTTTATTACATTTATATACCGCCCTTTCCCGAAGGACTCAGGGCGGTTTAGAGGGTAATTAAAAACCAAAATACAAAAGTTAAAAACAAGTTTTAAAAAAATTAAATTTATCCCTGTATAAGTAAAACCCCAGTTAAAAAGATTAATCCTCAGCCTGGGCCAGAGAGCTCGAAGAGCCAGGTCTTCAGGTCCCAGCGGAATGAACGGAGGTCGGGGGCAGTCCTCAGCTCCACTGGCAGCTGGTTCCAAAGGGCAGGCGCCCCCACTGAGAAGGCCCTATCCCTGGGTGTCGTCCGCCGGCAATCTCTTACCGGTGGCACCCTGAGAAGACCCTCCCTGTGGGAGTGCACTGGACGAAGGGAACTTGATGCCGGTAGCAGGTGTTCCCTCAGATATCCCGGACCCAAGCCATGTAGGGCTTTATAGGTCATCACCAGCACCTTGAATCTTACCCGGAGGGCAACCGGAAGCCAATGCAGCTCGCGGAGTAGAGGTGTTACATGGGAGTATCGGGAGACCCCCATCACAACTCGCGCGGCCGCATTCTGCACCAGCTGAAGCCTCCGAGTGGTCCTCAAGGGCAGCCCCATGTAGAGAGCGTTGCAGTAGTCCAAACGGGAGGTCACGAGTGCATGAGTGACTGTGTGTAGGGCATCTCGGTCCAGATAGGGTCGCAACTGGTGCACCAGGCGAACCTGGGCAAAAGCCCCCCTGGTCACGGCTCCTATATGGTCTTCAAAATTGAGTCGTGAATCCAGGAGGACGCCCAAGTTGCGAGCCCTATGAACAAACAAACAAATAAATATCTATTTTATAGGTTTTCCCTAAGACACATTTTAAAAAGGAGTGAATTACATTAAAAAAAACCATCAGAAAACAAATATGAATAAATAAATTCAAATTCCACCACCATCATCACTACCAACACCTGACCCTGTATTTTGCTTTGTATAATAATGTCTGGACAGTAGGAGTTATTTGATAAAGTACAGAAAATAAAGTGCTGAGCTACATCTTTCAGCCTAAGCTTGCTTCATAAATTTGTGAGGTAAAACTGGAAGGGGAAGATGTTGCCTGAGCTGCTGGATGGCAGACTAATATAAAACAAAATGAATACAGAAAGTAATTTTGAGTAAGTTCATCAGAGAACTTAGTTGACAAATTACCTGGAGAAATCAAAATGGCGGCCATGGCAGCTCAATTGTAATTCACTTTAATTGTACTGCTATTGCTTCCACCTTTACTTTTTTCCACCCAACTCTTCAGGCTTTCCTGCTGACCAATGTTATCTTCAATGAGCAGATCTGGAGGAAGAGACGCCTCAGAAAGTCAACACAACAGTAGTGAAAGTTGTGCTTCAGAAGTTTGCTGGGTTCCCACCCCCTCCTGTTTCTCCTTTTTTGATTGTCCGGATGCAAGCATTTGAAGTGAAGCCATACGGAAGATCCTGCGGTTGCCATAGCTCCCTGGCAGCTGCTTTCAAACGCACCGTTTCATTCAGAAAAATCCCCTCACAAAGCCGGTGAGATTGTTTATCCATGGCTGACCCCCAATGTGGCACAGCAGGCTTGGCAGCCAATTCCTCAATCACACTCTTGCTCCTTACAAGCAAAGTGGCTGAGGAGGGAGGGAAATTGTGCCATCAGCAGGGGAGAAGCTGTATGCTGGACAGGTGATGTGCATTAAACCTTCCCTGGTGCATAACCCCTGGGATCTCTCCCCCTGACTGGCAGAGGGGAAAAAGGGTTAGGGTGGAGGGACTGCAGAGGAAAATCAAGAGAGGAGAAATTTCTCTTCTTCCACTGCTTTCCAAACTAACCACAAATGCATAGAAGGGAACTGGGGAGTCCTTGGTGCTCTCTGAGCTTGATTGTTTTTCTGCATATGTTCCATTACCTTACTAGGGAACATGAAGAGTTCTTGTTCCTGAGCTGTAGTTCAACCTTGAGCTATAGATATTCTCTTCTATTGTTACAGGAGGGAAGGCTCTGTTTGTCACCCTGTCGTGATCCCAGCTGTAAAGCCATTTGACCTGGCTAGTTTTGTGGGTGTCGCTATCTCTGTAAGTCAATGGCCAGCTTTTCCCTATGGAGGCCATTCCTCCAAAGGATCTTAAAAGTGCTAGTCCCAAGCATTGGTGATGCCATGATATATGGTCTATTCATCCCATCTCCTGGGGACTCTTCTCATTTTAACTCAAACCCTGAGAAAAACAGCTCTTTGTGTCTGAACAAATGCTCTTCCTTGTATCCCTCCCTCCCTCCTTCCCACCCTCCCTCCTTCCTTCTCACCTTCCCTCCTTCCCTCCCTCCCTCCCTTCCTTCTTTCCTTCCTTCCTTCCTTCCTTCCTTCCTTCCTTCCTTCCTTCCTTCCTTCCTTCCTTCCTTCCTTCCTTCCTTCCTTCCTTCCTTCTCATTATCCAATCTGACTCTGAAGCTGGCCTCAACAGCTGCTCTTAGGCTTGGCAAGACCCATGGCTTTGGGGGCCTGTCAAGGTCTTCTGGAACTGCAAGGTCTTCCTTCTTTGATTTCATTGCTTTTAGGTTGTAAGAAGTGGGAGCTTGCCTGCATTATTCCTGCAAAGTGTGAACTGTTCCAAGGACTATTTTCAACTGAAAAAGTCTCAAGGTAAGTAGAAAGTCCCCTTTGCCATTTGCCTTTTGTCTTTCAGATGACAAACAGCATGACCTGACATGCCTGTTCTCTTTCATGACCTCAAGAAGAATTGGCATTGAAAACTCCTAAGGAGCCAGGAGGGGTCTTGCTCTGACCTCGTAGAGAGAGAACACTTCTTGTCTGGCATCTTAGAGGCTGGAGGATGGCTGCTTAACTTTTTTAAAGTCTTCCTTTACTATGAAAGGTACAGCGCCTCTAAGAAAAGCAATAGGAACATTAAGTAAATTGTAGCTTAGGTGGTACTTATCTACAGCTATTCTGAAAACGTTTTGCAAAAGAACAAAGGGCTTTTATCCAGGTTTCTCAGATGAAAGTTTCCCATCTTTACTGCTTTCCAGAAACTGAGGCTTGCTTTTTTTGTATAGGTGCTATACTTTGAAACCTTCCCCTCTTCCTATCACCTCTCCCTTCTCCCCCAATGCAGTAGGGCTTTTGAACATGATCAGGAGGCTTTCCTCCTTGGCATGTAGGTCAGAGGTCACCAGGCACTAGTGAGTTCTGATGATGAGGGAGACACACTAAAAATTCCCTGATGCTTCACTTAGGCTGCTTGGTTCAAAGCCTACAACTTGTGACCTCCCGTTTGGACTACTGTAACGCTCTCTACATGGGGCTGCCCTTGAAGACCACTCGGAGGCTTCAACTGGTGCAGAATGCGGCCGCGCGAGTTGTAATGGGGGTTTCCCGATACTCCCATGTAACACCTCTACTCCGCGAGCTGCATTGGCTTCCGGTTGCCCTCCGGGTGAAATTCAAGGTGCTGGTTATTACCTATAAAGCCCTACATGGCCTGGGTCCGGGTTATTTGAGGGAACACCTGCTGCCGGCATCAAACGCCCTTCGCCCAGTGCGCTCCCACAGGGAGGGTCTGCTCAGGGTTCCGCCGGTGAGAGATTGCCGGCGGGTGACACCCAGGGATAGGGCCTTCTCAGTGGGAGCGCCTGCCCTCTGGAACCAGCTGCCGGTGGAGCTGAGGACTGCTCCCGACCTCCGATCATTCCGCCGGGGCCTGAAGACCTGGCTCTTTGAGCTCTCGGGCCCAGGCTGAGGAGAAAATTTTAACTGGGGTTTTTAGTGTACAGGGTGAATTTAATGCTTTTTAATTGGTTTTAACTTTTGTATGTTTTGATTTTTAATTCCCTGTAAACCGCCCTGAGTCCTCAGGGAAAGGGCGGTATACAAATGCAACTAAAATAAATAAAAAAATATATATAAAAAGACACATTCATGGTGAAAGACACCTATATAGATGGGTCCCATGGTTGCAGTGAAGTCACATATGTACAGCAGTTGCAGCTAAGAATGCCTTAATGCATGAACGAACAAAGAGAAACATAGGACAAGGGCAATGAAGTGAAAAGCTATAAAATACAAATAAAGCCACCTGAAGAAATTAGATATCCATGATCACCTGGAAATACAGAGAAGGTGACAAGCAACAGGGAGAAAGCAGAACTATTTGACTTGTTTTTGCATCCATATTTACACAAAGGGAAAAAAACACCAATCCAATCTATCAAAAACAGTACCATAAAAACAGATTAGAAACACAAGTTAAGAATGGCAAGAAAATGCTAAGTGAGCACCTGGAGAAGAGGGAGTCAAGCTCTTCTCCAAAGCACCTGAAGGCAGGACAAGAAGCAATGGATGGAAACTAATCAAGGAGAGAAGCAACCTAGAACTAAGGACAAACTTCCTGACAGTTAGAACAATTAATCAGTGGGACAACCTGCCTCCAGAAGTGGTGAATGCTCCAACACTGGAAGTTTTTAAGAAGAGACTGGACAGCCATTTCTCTGAAATGTTATAGGGTTTCCTGCCTAAGAAGAGGGTTGGACTAGATGACCTCCAAGGTCCCTTCCAACTTTATTATTATTATTATTATTATTATTATTATTATTATTATTATTATTATTATTATATAATAATAAATAGCACTACTATGTCTATTTCTGTACAGTAGGAATAAAATAATATTGTAACTGTTTTTGAGACCTTTACTTAGGCATGGGATTTTATTATAATAAGATGAACAACATTTTCTGTTCATTTCCTCTACTTTAATATTTTACCCACCCATCTGGACAAGTAAAATTTTTTCCAAATATCTTTTGTTGGAAAGGACAGTATTTTAATAATATGAAAACTATTATGACAACAGACTGGAAAACATAACATAGAACTTTTTTTTTATAACATGAAAAGCTGTGATGCAGAGAAAAAAGAAATCAATTTATGAAATGAAATTGTTCCTCAATTTATGTCCAATCAGGTTGGAAATGAGCAATATTTTTAATTTCTTTGGTTACCTCTTTGCTTTTCTCCATCTCTACCATTTGGCTAGCACAATTTCTGTGTATGACTGGGGAGGTTTAAAAGGTGGAAATTGGTGTATTTTTGCTCACAAATACCCCCTACTTCCATTTACATCCTTCTTGGAATTTTCTCCTCCTCCTCCCCTGCT
>NW_027673561.1:0-78613 GCF_964194415.1 Vipera berus
CTACGTTCTATTCCTACTCTATTCTATTCTATTCTATTCTATTCTATTCTATTCTTATTTCTTTATTCTATTCTATTCTATTCTATTCTATTCTATTCTATTCTATTCTATTCTATTCTATTCTATTCTATTCTATTCTATTCCATTCCATTCCATTCCATTCCATTTCTCTCCACTCTACTCTACTCTGTTCTGTTCTATTCTATTCTATTCCATTCCATTTCATTCCATTTCATATTCTCTATTCTATTCTATTCTATTCTATTCTATTCCATTCCATTCCATTCCATTCCATTCCATTTCATATTTTCTATTTTCTATTCTATTCCATTCCATTTCATATTTTCTATTCTATTCTATTCTATTCTATTATTCTATTCTATTCTATTCTATTCTATTCTATTCTATTCTATTCTGTTCTGTTCCGTTCCGTTCCATTCCATTCCATTCCATTTCATATTTTCTATTCTATTCTATTCTATTCTATTCTATTCTATTCTATTCTATTCTATTCTATTCTATTCTATTCTATTCTATTCTATTCTATTCCATTCCATTCCATTCTATTCCATTTCATATTTTCTATTCTATTCTATTCCCAGTAAGCTTGGACTCTTCGAAATAAGAAAGTTTGGGGAGGGTTTCTCCCCCCCCCCAGAAATGTCCCACTTGTCTTAAAAGAGTCTCCTCTGTCTCCACAGGCAGCTTGCTGGATTTCTTGAAAAGCGAGGAAGGCCAGGAGCAGCCTTTCCCCAAGCTGATCGACTTCTCTGCCCAGGTGAGTGTGTAGAATAACAGAATAAAAGAGTTGGACAGGGCCTTGGAGGTCATCTAGTCCAACCCGTTCCTCTCAAACAGGAGATCCTATATATATATGCTGTTCAACTCAGGACCCCAAAACCAATAATCAGGGTTCACTGCAGCATTTATTTAATCAGAGCGCACTGGAGGAATTTCCCTCCAGAAAATTATAGATAGATAGATAGATAGATAGATAGATAGATAGATAGATAGATAGATAGATAGATAGATAATGATTGATCATAGAATATGTGATTAGATAGATAGATAGATAGATAGATAGATAGATAGATAGATAGATGATAGATAGATAGATAGATGATAGATAGATAGATAGATAGATAGATAATGATTGATCATAGAATATGTGATTAGATAGATAGATAGATAGATAGATAGATAGATAGATAGATAGATAGATAGATAGATGATAGATAGATAGATAGAGACAGAGACAGAGATAGAGATAGATAGATATAGAGATATAGAGATATAGATATAGAGAGGTGTGTGTGTATAGAGGAAGAGAGAAAGAAAGAAGGAGTGAGAGGGAGAGAAAGGGGGCAGGGAAGGAGAGACAGAAAGAGAGAAAGGGAATGTGAGAGGGGGGAGGGAGAGAGAGAGATTGTGATAGAGAGAAAGGGAAAAAGAGAGGCAGTGTGAGAGGGGGAGGGAAAGAGACAGAGAAAGAGAAAGAGAGACGGAGTGTGACAGAGAGAGAAAGAGAGAGGGAGTCTTGAGAGAGAGGGGGAGGGAGAGAAAGTAAGTGAGAGGGAGGGAGGGAGAGAGAGAGCAGGGCTAGCTGGGGAATTCTGGGCGTTGAAGTCAACAGCTCTTAAAGTTGCCAAGGTTGGACAACCCGGATCTCAAGTCTCCAAATGTGGTCACGTGGCCGGAGGGGGACTGGCCATCCAAACTTCGAATCTAGGTTCTATCTTTTGCGAGAGGATCCATGATTCCTTCCGGCCAGTTATAAGTTGAGGACTATTGTAAAATCAGTCGTAAAGACGCGGCTTTTTTCGGGTCTTCCCCCTTTAACGGCGATGTCCCTCCTGGTGGCAGGTGGCGGAAGGCATGGCCTTCATCGAGAAGAGGAACTACATCCACCGTGACCTCAGAGCCGCCAACATCTTGGTGTCGGCCCTGCTGGTCTGCAAGATTGCGGACTTTGGTTTGGCCCGTGTGATAGAGGACAATGAGTACACCGCTCGGGAAGGTAACAAAGCCAGCGCAACCTTCGTGTGTGCATCCTCCACGTTGATGGACAATGTGGGTTAGACTTTACCCCCTTCCTCCCCAACTGGAGAGCCCCTGAGATCAGGGTTCCTCAAACTTGGCCACTTTAAGATTTGTGGGCTTCAAGTCCACAAGTCTCAAAGTGGCCACGTTTGGAGAGTTGCTGGCTGGAAGTTGAAGCCTCTTCTTAAAAACCTCCAGTGATGGGGTGCCCATGATTTCTGGTGGCAAGTTGTTCCACTGTCCTCACTGTCAGGAAGTTCCTCCTTAATTCCAGGTTGCTTCTCTCCTTGGTCAGTTTCTATCCATTGTTTCTCGTCCTTCCCTCTGGTGCTTTGGAGAATAACATGACCCCCTCCTCTTCTTTGAGGCAGCCCCTCAGATACTGGAATATTGCTATCGTGTCGCCCCCATTTCTTCTTTTCTTTAGACTGGCCGAACCCAAGTCCTGCAGCCGTTCTTCGTATGTTTTAGTCTCCAGGCCTTGGATCATCTTAGTTGCTCTTCTCTGAACATTTCCCCCCCCCCCAAGGTCTCAACATCCTTTTTTTGTAGTATGGTGACCAAAATTACGTGCAATATTCCAGATGTGGTCTCTCTGAGGCGGGACTAGAACCCAGCATCCCCAACTCACTCTCTGCTACCTTCAGCACTAAGCCAAGCTGATAACATTAGCTGTTGCCAGCTGCCGTTTTTCAGGCTAAATCTAACTGTCTTGTTTTTTTGGATTGTTGGCAGGCGCCAAGTTCCCCATCAAGTGGACAGCCCCCGAAGCCATCAACTATGGGTCCTTCACAATAAAGTCCGACGTGTGGTCCTTCGGCATCTTGATGATAGAGATCATCACCTACGGGCGGACCCCATATCCAGGTATGTACCAGGAAAGCATGAGCTTGCCTAGGAGATGGTTAAGATGGCCTCCCTACTTTGGTTTAATCCAGCAAGATTCCAATAACAACAACAACAACAACAACATCTTACATTTTAAGGAGATACCTGGTTGATACCTAGGATGCTGGCAGCAACCCGTGTCAACCATTAGTGCCAGTCAATTTGAGTGTTCAGTTGACTGAGTTTCATGTTTAATGAATAAAAGTTTTATAATAATAAAAATAAAATAAAATAAAATAAAATAAAATAGAAAGAAAGAAAGAAAAAAGAAAGAAAGAAAGTTGGAAGGAACCTTGGAGGTCATCTAGTCCAACCCCCTGCTCAGGCAGGAAACCCTATACCATTTCAGACAAAATGGTGTCTAGCCTCTTCTTAAAAACTTCCAGGGTTGGAGCATTCACCACTTCTGGAGGCAGGTGGTTCCACTGGTTGATTGTCCTCACTGTCAGGAAGTTTCTCCTTAGTTCTAGGTTGCTTCTCTCCTTGATTAGCTTCCATCCGTTGCTTCTTGTCCTGCCTTCGGGCGCTTTGGAGAATAGCTTGCGTCCCTCCTCTTTGTGGCAACCCCATGGATACTGGAAGACTGCTATCCTGTCCCCCCTTATCCTTCTCTTCATTAAACTAGATGTACCCAATTCCAGCAGCTGCTCCTTCTATGTTTTAGCCTCCAGTCCCCCGATCATCTTTGTGATCTCCCTAAGTCTGCGTGATAGAAAAGGCAGCTGGCTCAGGAATTCTGGGAGTTGAAGTCCTCAAGACATGAAGGGGCCACAGTTCCCCCATGCTGGCTCAGGAATTCTGGGAGTTGAAGTCCACCAGTCATAAAAGAGCCAAGGTTGCCTACCCCTGTCTGTAGCAAAAAGGCTAATATATATATATATATATATCCTTGATGAAACAATGCACATTTTGTCCCTTGGAGAGGAAGCAGGTGGCAAAACACCCGTTGCAACATAAGTCCAAAGGGTGGCTTTCGAAGTGAGATGCTGCCACACGCTTTTCCCCATTTGGCTAGGTTTGCTTAGGAACGGACATCTGCAATCCTGGCGCATGAGATGGAAAGTCCCCCTCCAAAGGGTCAGAATTGTTTAAGTTTTCAACAGAAAAAGGATTTCTCTGTAGGCCCTCCGCAAGCCAAGTGGATCACACCAGAGCATGTCCGCTGTGTATGAAACACACATTATTGCAGCCAGTGCTTTTTTTGTAAAAGAAAAAGGTGCCAGAACTCACACATGTGATACAACCCGCCTTGCCTACCCTACAAGGTTCCATCCAAAAAAGGTACCGGAACTCCGTTCTGAGCGTTCTATGACAAAAAAAGCCCTGATTGCAGCACACAATTTCCATAACAACAAGCTACTGTTGTGGGCCACCTTTCCCTCCTGTAGGCTTTGCAAGGCGAAGTTGCCGCGGAAATGTGACTTTAATGCTCTGTTCCTTGTGGCTTGCTCTTCTAATTCTCATTTCAAACTGAGATCTCAGACCCTCTAAAGTACCAGGCCACCTCTGCCTTTTTCCAAACGTTCTTGTACTACGGTCCCCGAGTTATGGACGTGATGGGGCCTGCCCAACTCATGATGGTCATAAAACGGGTTGATCATCATCTCTAGAAGGGAGTGGGGGTTTGTGGAGAGGAGGAGGAGGAGGATTGTGGGATCCTTGGAGTTCTCTGAGCTTGGTTGTTTTCTGGCAGACATCTCATGACCCATCTAGGGAACATCATCAGGGCTAGAAGGGAGTGGGGTTTGTGGAAAGGAGGAGGAGGAGGAGGAGGAGAAAGCAGAAGGAAAAGGGGAAGAAGGAGGAGGGGGAGGGGGAGGACTGTGGGGTCCATGTTCTCTGAGCTTGGTTGTTTTCTTGTAGGCAAGAAACATCTGCAAGAAACCTACTAAGTTCAGAGAGCATCAAGGACCCCACAATCCTCCTCCACCTCCTCTCTGCAAACCCTCCCTTCCTTCTAGCACTGATGATGTTCCCTAGTTGGGTCATGAAATGTTTGCAAGAAATCAACCAAGCTCAGAGCACCAAGGACCCAACAATTCTCTTCCTCCTTCTCCTCCCTTCTAGCCCTGATGATGTTACCTAGCTAAGTAATGACACGTCTGCTGGAAAGCAACCCAGCTCAGAGAGCACCCAGGACCCCACAAGTTCAGGGCCAGCCTGACTGTGCCAATGATTCCACTCACTTTAGGACCCCTGACAAGTCTGCATGACAGGGGGTCTGTGTGTGCCTCGTTACCTGCAGGAATCCCCTTCCACACTTTCTCTTTTTCTCTTCTCTTGATATTTTCCGAGTTGGTTTGCACGTCAGGATGTTCCACCCGTCTCCTTCTTTGTCCAATACAGGCAGGACCAACCTGGAAGTGATGCGCGCCCTTGAGCGTGGCTATCGGATGCCACGTCCCCAGGGCTGCCCGCAGGAGCTCTACGAGATCATGATGAGATGTTGGAAGCAGAAACCGGAGGATCGCCCCACCTTTGAGTACATCCAGAGCATCCTGGAGGACTTTTTCACCGGCACGGAAAAACAGTACCAACAACAGCCTTAGAAGGGACGCGTAGCCACACCGGCGTTGCCAGCGTGCTGCTGTCCCACCAGGCCACGGCAGTGGAAGGTTTCGGCGTGGAGAATCTACGGTTTAGAGGCAAGAGACTTTTTTCCTACCTGCAAATAGGGCTCATAGGCTGCGTCCCAAGCCCAGCTGGATTAGGAACTGAATTAAGCAATCCCTTTGCTCTTTGCTGCAAACGAATCAGACTGCAGTCAGCAGAAACCGCTTCAAAAAGGGAAGAGATTTTATCCTAATGGCTGTTGTGAAGCCGCAGCATTCTGGTGGAAGTTCCTGAGATGTGTGTGTGTAACCGAAAGTGTGTGTCCGTAAGACAGAAATTGTGTGTGTGTGTATATGAGGAAGGGAGAGGAAGAGAGGGGGGAGGGGGAGGGAGGGAGGGAGAGAGAGAGAGAGAGAGAGAGAGAGAGAGAGAGAGAGAAGGAGAGAAATAAATATATTGTGAACTCTGGATGATTAAGTTGGGATATGACCGCAGACAGTCCTTGACTTACCACCACAAGTGACCCCAAAATTTCTGTTGCTAAGTGAGACAATTGTTAAATGAGTGCTTCCCCACTTTACGACCTTCCTTGGTGTGGTTATTAAGCGAATCACTGCAGTTCAGTTAGTAACCTGGTTGCTAAATGAATCTGGCTTCCCCATGGACTTTGCTTGTCAGAAGGTCGCAAAAGGGGATCCTGTGACCCCGGGACAACCGTCATAAATACGAGTTGGTTGCCAAGCGTCTTAATTTTGTTCACGTGAGCACAGGGGAATGCTGCAACGGCTGTAAGTGTGAAAAATCAGTCACAAGTCACTTTTTCTAGTACTGTTACAACTTTGAACAAATGCTTGTAAGTCAAGGAATACCTGTATATGTTTTGATTCTTAGAAAAGCTTTGCCAACTGATTCCTAATGCTAATTTCTCATTGCAAGATGACTAAATGTGGAAGAACATGAAATAAAAATGAACATGAAATATGCCTGAATTTAACAAAGATTTGATTAACTGCAGAGGTCCAAATTAGGGACGATTATGAGACAATGGCAAATTTTAAAATTATTGTAAGCTATAAACAATAATTATTCTAATAGAATGAACAGTTAATTATTTACAATAAAAATTAAAATTAAAAAAAAATCAAAGTAGTCTTGGCTTTTACTTGGAGTTGATTATCATGGTTGCATCTTATCATTGTTTTGTATAAGATACAACAATTATCGCTATTGTATTGTACCTTATGATTTATGATGATGCATTTTATGATTATGATCATGCACCGGAGACAAATTCCTTGTGTGTCCAATCACACTTGGCCAATAAAGAATTCTATTCTATTCTATTCTATTCTATTCTATTCTATTCTATTCTCTACTGTATTCTATTGTACTGTATTCTATTTTCTATTGTATTCTATACTATATTCTATTCTATTCTCTTATGTATTCTGTTCTGTTATTTATTCTATTCTATTGGACAAGAAAGCCTTGGTGGAGCAGTGGGCTAATGCCTCCTTAAGTAATACCAGCTGCCTGCAATTAGTGCAGGTTCGCATCCCACCAGGCTCAAGGTTGACTCAGCCTTCCATCCTTCCGAGGTAGGTAAAATGAGGACCCAGATTGTTGGGGGCAATTAAGCTGACTTTGTAATAATGCCGCTTGGGTGTGTGTGTGAAAGCCCTAATAAGCAGGCATATACATAGAATGAAGGCTACTGCTAAGCTTGTAAGCCGCCCTGAGTCTTCGGAGAAGGGCGGGATATAAATGGAATTTTTAAAAAAAGTCCAGTTGCCTCATAAAAAAGCACCTTTCAGATATTCTATTGTATTCTATTCTATTTTCTAATCTATTCCATTCCATTCTGCTCCATACCATTCCATTCCATTCCTCTATTCTACTCTATTCTCATTCCATTCCATTCTATTCCATTCCATATTTTCTATTCTATTCTGTTCTATTCTATTCTATTCTATTCTATTCTATTCTATTCTATTCTATTCTATTCTATTCTATTCTATTCTATTCCACTCCACCCCATTCCATTCCATTCCATTCCATTCCATATTTTTATTCTATTCTACTGTACCTGTATTAACATGGCTTATGTTGTTATGTTACTGTTGCCTACAGATTGATTTCTAATGATTTGCTGATATGCCTGAAGATTAATTCTGTTTTCGCTTGTTGCTTTTCCAAACTACCAAAGAGTACTGAGATTACTTTTTTTCTTCTTCAAGAATTCCTTATTTTCCATGAGAACCATTTTTCCACTCCAAATATCTCCCTTATTTTTATTTCTGTCTTCAGAAGAAAACACCTCTTCCTTTTTCGCCCAGGGACGAAACTGTCAAAGGGTCGATGTGCAGCTATCTCTATCAAATGCTAAATCTTGAACTCGCATCTTAATTGTGGGAGAAAAAAATTACACCAAGTTACATACTGGATTGATTTCATCTTAGTGTACCAGATCGGCTTCAACCACTGTATGGGTTGTCCTCAACTTACGGCTATTTATTTAGTGACCATTCAAAGTTACAACAGCACTGAAAAAAATGACCATTTTTTATGACCATTCCTCACTTGGCGGTTGTAGCTTTCCCAGTCAGTTGATCAGAAATCGAATGCTTAGCAACTGGTATGTATTCATGACAGTTGCACTGTCCCACGTTCATGTGGTCACCATTTGCAACCTTCCATCTGGCTTCTGACAAAGCCAAATAAGGGAAGCCAGGTTGCTTAATCATGAGCACATGGTTCACTTAACAGGTCGTAACATGGGGCACTAAATAATTGATAAGCCACAGTGGCCGAGTTCATACAACACATTAAACCAGAGGTCTTCAACCTTGGCGATTTCAACTTGCAGAATTGGCTCCCTTAACGACCACAGTGCTTGCTTAATGACCGCAGCAGCCACTTAAAAGCTGTTTAATCCAAAAGGGCACCAGGGGCATGGGGAAAAAAATACATATGTGGTGGAGAAGATGTCCCTTAAAGTTTGATTCTTAAGCCAATACTGGCTCTTGATGGCCACAGAAATTTTCTGCTCTAAAAGTCCTTTTAAAAAAACCTCCTGGAGGTGTCCAGCACTGCCCTTAAAAAAGATGGCGCCAGCTCTCCACACCCACGCATGAAGATGGCGTCTTGCTATTTTGCCCGCGGTAGAAATGGCGGCGCTGCCGCCGCCGCCGCCGCCGCCACTGTGAACTGGCCCGCACCAAAGATGGCGGAAAGAGCCCCACTCCGCCAGCAACCAAGATGGAGAAAAGGGCAAAAAAAAAAAACCGCGGAAAAGGACCAGCGCTTCCGTTTCCCAAACCCTCTCCGTCCTTTCCCCCCCGAGGGCTGCAGCTGCTAGCTCGGACTTTCCCGGGCGTGGTGGGGACGAGGAAGGGTCTGAGGACCAGGCCAGATCGGGCTGGGCCTTTCAAACGCCGTCACCATGGCGACCGGCGGCCTCGGCCAATCGCGAGGCACTTCCGGCAACGTCGGCGCCGACACGTGGATCCAAGATGGCGGCCTCGAGGGCTCTGGTGAGCGGGGCGCCGGCCCTCGGGCCCTGCGGGAGAGGTCGGGGGAGGGACTGGGGTCTCGGGGGGGGGACTCTGGGGCGGCCGGGCCCTTCGGAGGAGGGCGAGGAGGGACTTTGAACCCCCTGTCAGGGGAGGGCCATCTCCCCCCCGCGACCTCCCCCCCGCGACCTCCTTCCCAAGCCAAGAGGGTCGCCTGGGCAGGGGGTCTCAGGGAGGGGTGTAAACCGCCCCCCGTCACAGGGGTGGCCCGAGGGTCTCCTGGGGGGGTCTGTTGGGGGTCTGTTAAGACACGGGAGGGGGAGCTGAACTCTTGGCTGGCTCCCTTCTGGGACGGGCAGGTAGTCCTCGACTTACAACCGTTCGTTTAGTGGCCGTTCGACGTTACAGTGGGCGCGGTTTTTAGTAAGGGGGGGGTCCCTGCTTGGGTGTCAAACGGGGTCCGTCCCCCCACCACCACCACCAGGGTGGGTCCAGATGGATTCTCGCCTCTTTTTTAGCACAAGCACTATATTTGGATTGATGACTGATGGATTATGTTGTTGATAGCTGCGAAGTCGTGTCCGACCCATCGCGACCCTATGGACAACGTTCCTCCAGGCCTTCCTGTCCTCTACCATCTTCTGGAGTCCATTTAATCTCAGGCCTACTGCTTCAGTGACTCCATCCAGCCACCTCATTCTCTGTCGTCCCCTTCTTCTCTTGCCCTCAATCTTTCCCAGCATTCGGCTCTTCTCCAGCGAGTCCTTCCTTCTCATTAGGTGGCCAAAGTATTTGAGTTTCAGCTTCAGGATCTGGCCTTCTAAAGAGCAGTCAGGGTGGATCTCCTCTAGGACTGACCGGTTTGATCGCCTTGCAGTCCGAGGGACTCGCAGGAGTCTTCTCCAGCACCAGAGTTCAAAGGCCTCCATTCTTTGGCGCTCAGCCTTTCTTATGGTCCAACTTTCACTGCCATACATTGCAACTGGGAAGACCATAGCCTTGACTATACGCACTTTTGTTGACAGGGTGATGTCTCTGCTTTTTAGTGTGCTGTCTAATTTGTCATGGCTTTCCTCCCGAGGAGCAAGCGTCTTTTAATTTCTTGGCTCCAGTCCCCATCTGCAGTGATCTTGGAGCCCAGGAAAATAAAATCTGTCACTACCTCCATTTCTTCCCCATCTATTTGCCAGGAATTGAGAGGGCCGGATGCCATGATCTTCGTTTTCTTAATGTTTAGTTTCAACCCAACTTTTGCACTCTCCTTCTTCACCCGCAACAAGAGGCTCTTTAGTTCTTCACTTTCTGCCATTACAGTGGTATCATCTGCATATCTTAGGTTGTTGATATTTCTTCTGGCAATCTTAATTCCAATTTTTGATTCATCTAG
Source organism: Vipera berus (assembly GCF_964194415.1). Lineage (NCBI taxonomy): Eukaryota > Metazoa > Chordata > Lepidosauria > Squamata > Viperidae > Vipera > Vipera berus. The sequence goes on from NW_027673561.1 coordinate 10,381, forward strand.
CCCTGCCTTTCTCATGATGTGCTCTGCATATAAGTTAAATAGGCAGGGCGACAGTATACAGCCTTGCCGGACTCCTTATATGTGCCATCAAATCATAGTTGGCTCTTGGTGACACATCTGTAGATTTTTCTCCGGGATGATCTGTCTGGTGGTCAGTCTCTTCTTCATTTTCCTACTACCTTTGTCAAAACTCTGGACTTCTCAAAGGGACTTGGTCTTGACACTGAATGATTATGTGCCGTCAAGTCACTGTCACCTCTTAGCAACTATATGGATCGATGTTCATATCACCTCCAGGGTCTTCATATTGATTGATTGGTTATTTTCCATCATTGACTCTTAGGAACCACATAGGTAGGTCTTTTCAAAGACAGATTCTCCAAGACAGTCTGTCTTCAACTTGTTCCTTTAGGACTTCCAACAGGGCCACTGAGTAACTGAGTCCCTCTCTTCATGGCTGGTCACCTTTTTCCTTCCACCATTCCCAACACTGTAGACTTCTCCAGAGATTGAGGCCTTCTGAAACCTCACATGGGTACAGCAAACAATCTTAGTAAAGATTTAACATTGTTAAAATAGGTTGTTTTTATGTTTCCAGTTATCTGCTGGTTATGTTATGATTACCTATCTGCATGTCCATTCACAATGTGTATTCTTAAAAGACTCATCTCATCCCGGACATTCTTTTTTTTTGAGCTATTGCCATCTGGCAGACGGTATGGGATAGTAAAAACAAACACAAATCGGCTGAAAAATAGTTTTTATCCCAGAGGTGTAACCCTATTAAATACCACTGTTTAGTGCAACATTGAGGTGCAATATTAGGGGCAGCACTGTGGTGAATAGAATGTGAAGGATGTGTGTATATAATGTACGTTCTCATTTGCGGTTTTGACTTGGGTGTAGTCTGCACTGTGGACAGCACTTAATTTTGTTGTGAGATACACACTGACAGTAAAGATATTCTACTTCATTCCATTCTATTCTATTTTATTCTATTGGATTCCTCGTGGTTGTTGTTGTTAGCTGCGAAGTCGTGTCCGACCCATCGCGACCCTATGGACAACATTCCTCCAGGCCTTCCTGTCCTCTACCATCTTCTGGAGTCCATTTAAGCTCGCGCCTACTGCTTCAGTGACTCCATCCAGCCACCTCATTCTCTGTCGTCCCCTTCTTCTATTGCCCTCGATCTTTCCCAGCATTAGGCTCTTCTCCAGTGAGTCCTTCCTTCTCATTAGGTGGCCAAAGTCTTTGAGTTTTAGCTTCAGGATCTGGCCTTCTAAAGAGCAGTCAGGATTGATCTCCTCTAGGACTGACCGGTTTGATCGCCTTGCAGTCCAAGGGACTCGCAGGAGTCTTCTCCAGCACCACAGTTCAAAGGCCTCAATTCTTTGGCGCTCAGCCTTTCTTATGGTCCAACTTTCACTGCCATACATTGCAACTGGGAAGACCATAGCCTTCCTCGTGGTACATTGTTTATATTATCTGTTTGTAAGTTCATTTTAATGCTTTCAGCGCTATCTTTTATTCTCTTTTAAGTTGTCATCTCTTTTAGAGCCTTTAGGGTAGATGAGTGCTTGGGATTCCCTGAACCTTATTCTTACAAATTGCTCATATCTAAAAGCGGCTGATTATTACATTGTTTACCCCCTCCCTTATTTTTGACAAATTTATTGTGACTATTTTAAGGTGTTCTTTTTTTTTACTTTTGTGTCTGTGGTGGGTAGAATGAATGTATGAGGAACTTTTTGCAGACGTCCGTTAAAGTAATTGGCATTTCAGCAAGATTACCTGTGGCTTTTATGTGAAAAGTGCAAGTTGTAAATACTCAAAATATCCAAATGCAGTTTGAACAGAGTCATGTCCCACAACTGGGATGGACAGTCTTTTAGGGGTTGGTAAGGCAAGAAAAATTCTCATTTTTCCTCTTCTCCAAGCCACAGAGGATGTGGCGGTGGTCATGATAGAAAAAGGGGTTTAAAAAAAAAAGTTGGCATTTGAACATTCCGGCGGCATGGGAAAGCTACATCCCACCACAGATTGCTCAGTGCAATCTGGAGCTTTCCACTTGGAATGAACAATTCTGCAGGAACAGGAATGAAGGAGTATGTATTAAAGATGTGGAAGTTCTTGTCAAATCAAATCACCCCAAATTTATTTTGTGAAGAGTTCTAGTCTGGAGAAACACACACACAAACACACACACACAAATGATGTGTTCCCGGAAGCACCAGTGTCTAAAGTAAATTGGTCTTCTCAACTTTTGAATTGGTTCTTCATGGATGGGAGGAAAAACTACAGGTATTCCTTAACTTATAACCATTAGCGCAGGGGTAGGCAACCTTGGCTCTTTTATGACCCGTGGACTTCAACTCCCAGAATTCCTGAGCCAGCACAGCTGGCTCAGGAATTCTGGGAGTTGAAGTCCACGGGTCATAAAAGAGCCAAGGTTGCCTACCCCTGTGGCTGTTCATAGTTGCAACAGCACTGGGGAAAAAAATGACCTGGGGCCCTTTTTTGCACGACCGTAGATCACATAATCCAAATCTGGACGCTTGGCAATTGGCTCGTTATCTATGACAATTCCAGTGTCGTTTGATCAGTTTTTACGGCCTGACAAGCAAAGTCAATGTGGGAACTCAGATTGACTTAACAGCCATTGTACTGCCTTAACAGCTGCAGCGATTGACTTAACTGTAGCAAGAAAGGTTGTAAAGCGAGCAAAACTCAATTAGCAACTGTCCTGCGTGCTCAGTCGTGGCCGTAAGTTGAGGACTACCTGTATTCTTGGGGGGGGGTGGTTTTCTGCATTGGTCCCACTCCTTCCTACCGCATTTCCCGTAAAATAAGACCTAACCGGAATACAAGCCCTAGTGTGATTTTTTTTCCAGGATGCTCGTAATATAAGCCCCGCTCCAAAATTAAGCCCCATTTAAGATCATCGGCCAGACAGACGCGTTTAATATTGTATTTTCCCCCAAAATAAGACCTAACTGGAAAATAAGCTCTAATACATCTTTTGGAGCAAAAATTAATATAACACCCGGTCTTATTTTCAGCGAAACACAATAGGTAGCCGGTTCCAGTTTGAATGAGTCCCCAACCTGTGGGCTGCTGGCACATAACCCCTCATTGTGCTAGCGCCATGGCCGCGGGGTGCAAAAACGGGCCGCGGGGTGCAAAAAACGGGGCGCAAAAATGGGCTGCTGTGCCATGGGGTGCAAAAACGGGCCACCGCTGCGCGTTAGGATGCAAAAATGGAACGACGTGCTTGGGGCGCAAAAATAGGACTGCTGCACCGCAGGGCACAAAAATAAACGATGCCATTCTTGCGCTGCGCCATGCAAGAACGGGGCAGGGCTAGTATCACATGGGCCTAGCCCTGCCCCATTTTTGGTGCGCGCGTGCTCGCGGCCCCATGCGTGCGTACACACGCATGTAAAATGCTTCCTCCAGTCCGCCGACCGACAAAGGCTGGTGACCTCTGAGTGGTAGGAACAATCAAGGCAGTAAGAGCTTCATGAGGTGCTTTACAACCCCTCCATGGGACCCCTGAATTGCTGTCAGGCATGAGGTATCAACAGTAGCCCAGGGAGTCCTCGAGTTACGACCACAACTGAGTCCAAAATTTATACGGCCATGTGAAACATTGGTTAAATATGAACCGTCTGGATTTGGATGGCGTGAGCCACGGGCAGGCCGAAGCGGTCGTAAGTGTGGGAAATCTGTCCTGAGTCTCTTTTTTTTTTCCAGGGCCGTAGTAACTTTGAGCGGTCACTAAGTGAGCCGTTGTAAGTCAAGGGCTGCACTGACGTGCAGGCCAAGCAGGAAATGCTCTCCGAATTGTGACAGCGGCGCCAATCCCTACAAGACACACAGCTCGCTTTTCAGAGAAGGATCCCAGTCAGCAATTTGGGGGATCTGCCTGATCCCTCGCCAGGGAGAACATGGTGTCATTATCGACCACAAGTGGTTTGCCCGTTGCGGTCCTGCCTGGATCAGGAAGCGTGAGTCAGGCCCTTTGTCACCCTGCCATGTCATCAGTCATTGCCTTGCACTCTGCACCGGTGTGCGTGTGTGTGTGTGCGTGCGTACCCTCCCTAGATGATTCTTTATTTTAACTTTATTTTCCATCGTGTCCTCTGCTTCCAAGGGGCACTGGATCCAGCCATGTAGTGCAGCCATTCACTTAGTGAGTCAAGCTCTTCTCCAAAGCCCCTGAAGGCAGGACAAGAAGCAACGGATGGAAACTCACCAAGGAGAGAAGCAACCTGGAACTAAGGAGAAACTTCCTGATAGTGACAACAATTAACCAGTGGAACAACCTGCCTCCAGAAGCGGTGAATGCTCCAACACTGGAGGCTTTTAAGAAGAGACTGGACGGCCATTTGCCTGAAATGGTACAGGGTTTCCTGCCTGAGCAGGGGGTTGGACTAGATGACCTCCAAGGTCCCTTCCAACTTTATTATTACTATTACTATTATTATGACTTGCCTTGTGTTAGCTTGGGGATTGGGGTCTACAGGTGAACAAACTGGAATGAAACTTTATCGATTGAGCCATTTGACCACATCAGAAGTATAAAACGAATGCAAATATACAAGTAGATCCGGGGGGGAAAAAAAAGGGAGAGAACACATTCATACAGATACTCCTCAACTTACGACCGTTTGTTTAGTGACTGAGGTTACAACAGCACTGAAGAAAGTGACTTATGACTGACTGGTTTTCACACATAAACGATGGCAGCGTCCGCATGGTTACCTGATGGCAATTCAGACGCTTGGCAACCGGCATGCGTTTATGACGGTCGCAGCGTCCCGGGATCCGGTGATTCCCCCTTTAGCGACCTTCGGACAAGCAAAGTCAATGGGGAAGCCACATTCACTTAACGGCTGTGTAATGAACAGCTGCAGCGATTCGCTAGCCGGCCGTGGCCAGAAAGGTCATAAAATGGGGGCACAACTCACTTAGCAGCCGTCTTATTTAGCAAGGGAAATTTGGGGCTACATTGTGGTAAGTCGAGGCCTACCTGTAATAAGTCATCTCGCCTGCAGTTGGCGTCAGTCTGATCTAGATATCTTCTCCTTTTTAAAAAAGGCCTTTGGTATAATGCAGTCTTGCTAGCGATGCGCAGGTTTGTTCCCTGCAAATGTAAGACAGTTCCTCCTCGGTGTCCCGTTATTTTTTAGTTTAATATTGGAAACCACGAATGTGCTTTTGTAGGGGTGGTTTGCAAGGGTCCCTGCCTCGCAGGAACAGGTGGCCTAGATATTAATATGTCCTATCCTACCCTATCCTCTCCTGTATTTTAATCTGTATTGTATTGTATTCTGTAATCTATTCTATATTCTGTTCTGTATTTATTCTATTCTATTCCATTCCGTTCTGTACTATTCTATTCTGTATTCTACTCTATTCTGCATTCTATTGTATTCTGTATTCTATTCTGTTCTGTTGTGTATTCTAATTGTATCTATTCTACTCCACTCCACACTCTATTCCAGACATGTCAAACTCGCAACGTCTCGGAACTTTTTCCCCATTGCCGGCAATGAGGTGGGCGCGGTTTCTTTGTGACGTGTCCGGCCCATGGGCCGGCAGTTTGACACCCCTGCTCTATTCTATTCTATTCCATTCCATTCTCTATTCTATTCCATTCCATATTTTGTTTTGTTCTGTTCTGTTCTATTCCATTCCATTCTATTCCCTATCCCACAGGTCTGCAACCCGCGGCTCCGGAGCCGCATGCGGCCCTTTCAGCCGTCTCCTGCGGCTCCCAGTCCTCTGCCATGTGCAGTCCAAAAAAAAAGTGGGACTAAAAAAGTTCAACCAATCAATTCAAATATGCAGGGTAGGTGCATATCTCGCCTTGGCTCCACTGTTCAGTCAAACCCTATTCTGCGCATGCGCGCATGTACGCGCATGTGCACATTTTTTGCGGCTTCCAGTTTTTCCTTTTGTGAGGGAACCGGTTCCAAGTGGCTCTTTCACTGTTTCAGGTTGCTGACCCCTGCCCTATCCTATTCCATTCTATTCCATTGCATATTTTGTTCTGTTCTGCTCTGCTCTATTCCATTCCATTCTCTATTCTATTCCATTCCATATTTTGTTTTGTTCTGTTCTGTTCTATTCCATTCCATTCTATTCCCTATCCTATTCCATTCTATTCCATTCCATATTTTGTTCTGTTCTGCTCTGCTCTGCTCTATTCCATTCCATATTTTCTTTTCTATTCTATTCTATTCTATTCTATTCTATTCTATTCTATTCTATTCTATTCTATTCTATTCTATTCCATTCTATCCTTTATTCCTACATTCTATTCTACTATATTCTATTCTATTCTATTCTATTCTATTCTATTCTATTCTATTCTATTCTATTCTATTCTATTCTATTCTATTCCATTCCATTCTATCCTTTATTCCTACATTCTATTCTATTCTATTCTATTCTATTCTATTCTATTCTATTCTATTCTATTCTATTCTATTCTATTCTATTCTATTCTATTCTCAATGTATTTTGAAATGTAACCTATAACTTATATATAACTTCTTGAATTCCTCATGGCTTACAAAATTTACTACATATTTCCATCCTATGCATACCATAGTATTATGTGCTCCTTCTGTGTAACTTCATGACCGTTATCCAGGTGCTTTGTGCCATTCGCTAAACAAGTAGACTGGACCTTGAAGACGGTCCTTTTTTAGTCTCTCCTCCCTGTATCCTGAATAGAGGCCACTCTGGTGACAAAGCGTCTCCTTTTATGTTTTGACAGAGGCTTACGTGCCCCTTCTTCCTCTTGTGGCACGGGGTGAGTTGCTTCTACGTGCCAGGAGTGGCTCCCATCAATTTCCACCGGAACGCTCCTGTAGAAATCAAGGTAAGATGGCACCCAGTTTCATCCCCTCTACAACTTGACCCAGTTTAGAACCCTGGCCAAGTCTGATCGTGGTAGTTTGTCATCACCCCGAGAGAGAAAGAAAGAGAGAGAGAGAGAGAGAGAGAGAGAGAGAGAGAGAGATAAGAAAGAAAGAAAGAAAGAAAGAAAGAAAGAAAGAAAGAAAGAGAAAGAAAGAAAGAAAGAAAGAAAGAAAGAAAGAAAGAAAGAAAGAAAGAAAGAAAGAAAGAAAGAACGAGCAGGGGGTTGGACTAGATGACTTCCAAGGTCCCTTCCTACTTCTTCTTCTTCTTCTTCTTCTTCTTATTATTATTATTATTATTATTATTATTATTATTATTATTATTATTATTATTATTATTAAAGAAAGAAAGAGAGAGAAAGAAAGAAAGAAAAAGAAAAGAAAGAAAAAAAATTACACTTTCCTTTCTGCAGATGGCCGCATTTCTTAGAAGCGCCCCTACTAGTGTGGGTGAAAACTGGAGCATCCTGGGAGTATAACAGTCCCCATAGATCACAGGGGTGGGCTGCTCTTTCGCCTGCATTGCCAGAGGTGTTACATTCCTGCCAATTTTAGCGGTTGTAGCTCTGGTTACAGCATTGCTTTTATCTGATTTTTCTGACTCATGACAAGCAGCCTCACCTGTTAAGCCTTTCAAATGTTTTAATTGACGTGGGAAAAGGTGCTTTCAGCTGATAATCCTTTCACCTGCTTAGTTTCATCTTTGCTGCCCCCGGGAGATTTTACAGATTTTGACATGAAACTGTTTTTCTCCTGACTCACTGTAGTTGTAAGGCGAGTTTTGGGAACGGCATCTAAAATGAAAAGGAATACTGGATCATTATACGAATTGCAGAATAACAAGAGTTATTTCTGGTCTGTAAGTTACCTTACAGGGACGCTGTGGCTATGTGAAGGGTTTTGAGTGAATTTTCTTCAATCTGGCACCCTTCAGATGTGCTAGATTAGAGCAGGGCTTTTCAACCTTTTCACCCATTCTACCACTTTTAGGATATGGCAACATCCGAGCACCACCAGTCGCCTGGCAAGGTGTCAAAAACTTGATGACCAAAAAAAAAAAGAAAAAAGTGATGAAGTACAGGTAGTCCTCGACTTACAACAGTTCACAGTGACTGTTCGAAGTTACAATGGCACTGAAAAAAGTGCCCTCTGAGCCACAGCCAAGCAAGTCACCTGCCTGCCTGCCCGGCGGCGCTCTTCCTCCTGTCCGAGGTTTTCATTGTTGTGAGCATTTTTGAGGATTGGCAGCAGGGGGGGTGTTTGGTTTTTATTTCTCCCCCCCCCCTCTGCTGGGTGGTTGCAGCAGATTTTGGTCACTTCACATGACCCTGGAACACTGTGACCGTCATAAATATGAATCAGTTGCCAAGCATCTGAATGTAAATCACAAGACCCTGGAGATGCTGCAACATTCCAGCTGATCGGCGCTTCTTCTGGGCTCAGAAGTGCCAGGATCAATGCCGAGCTCCAGCTGGATCCTGGCGCTGATCCTGGCGCTTCCGCTGAGCCCTGACAGCCCTGCAGCTCCAGCCATTTCTCGCTCAGGCTTGTGCAGTGCTGCCACCAGTTCAGCTCATTCCCCTCCCCTGCTAATTTTCTAGGATGGCCGTGTACCACCTGCCAGGTGCCAACGTACCACAGGTGGTACCCGTACCACTGGTTGAAAAGCCCTGGATTAGAGCTTCCATCATTCCCGTTTGATCTATTTTTTTATTTTATTTTTTTCAATTTTAATTCCATTTATATCCCGCCCTTCTCCGAAGACTCAGGGCGGCTTACAATTTTAAAGCACAAATCAATGTGCTTAGCAGTAGCCTTCATTCTATGTATATGCCTGCTTATTAGGGCTTTCACACACACCCCCAAGCGGCATTATTACAAAGTCAGCTTAATTGCCCCCAACAATCTGGGTCCTCATTTTACCTACCTCGGAAGGATGGAAGGCTGAGTCAACCTTGAGCCTGGTGGGACTCGAACCTGCACTAATTGCAGGCAGCTGCTGTTACTTAAGGAGGCATTAGCCCACTGCTCCACCAAGGCTCACTTAGGTGATTTTCTGGTTGTTATGGATGCTGGATCTTTCACAACTGGGTAGTTCTGTTCTCAGAATGTACCCACTAGAAGCGGAGGATATTTATATTTATATTTATAAAATTTTTATACCGCCCTTCTCCCGAAGGACTCAGGGTGGTGTACAGGGCAATAAATATTAAAAACTAAGTACAAAAGTTAAAAAACAATTAAATATTATGCCCGATATAAACAGTAATTAAAACCATGTTAAAAACCCAACCCTTAACCCATCAAACCAGGCCGGATTGCTCAAATAAATAAGGTTTTAGATCCCGCCGGAAGGAGCGAAGGTCGGGGGCCATCCGGAGCTCGACCGGCAAGCGGTTCCACAGGTCTGGCACGATATTGCCTATCCCTTTCAGTGTTTCAGCATTTTTGAATATATGCAATCAAATACTGGAGGAAGTTATATAACCAAAAAAAAAGCTTCTTTCAACATGTAAAAAAACAAGAAAAAAGCTAAGGGAACGATTGGTCCATTAGTGGGGGAAAGTGGCAAGAATGTGAGAAGCAAGAGGGAGAAAGCAGAACTACTCAGCTCGTTTTTTTGCATCCGTATTTACACAAAGGGAAAAAACAGTCCAACCTATCAAAAACAGTGCCATTAAAAAACAGACTAGAAACACAAGTTAAGGTAGGCAAGAAAATGGTAAGTGAGCCAAGGTTGCCTACTGGTGACCTATACTACACCTGTGCATTTAGTTTTTCTGGCCTAAATGTAGAATCTTGCTTTTTTCACCATTGAATTTCATCTTGTTAGATAGTGCCCAGTGTTCGAGTCTGTCCAGATCCTTCTGTATCTTAAGCCTATCTTCTGGAGTGTTGGCTATTCCTGCCATCTTGGTGTCGTCTGCAAATTTGATGAGTTCCCCTTCTATCCCCTCATCCAAATCGTTAATGAAGATATTGAAGAGCACTGGGCCCAGAACAGAGCCCTGGGGCACCCCACTACACACTTCCTTCCATGTAGATGCGGTTCCATTGAGGACCACACGCTGAGTACGGCCTGTCAGCCAGCTACAAATCCATCTGGTGGTGATGCTGTCTCACCCACATTTTTCTATCTTATCAAGTAGTAGGTTGTGATCTACTTTATCAAATGCCTTACTGAAGTCCAAGTAAATTATATCTACAGCATTCCTCTGGTCCACTACTTTTGTCACTTGGTCAAAGAATGCAATAAGGTTTGTCTGGCATGATCTGTTTTTGACAAACCCATGTTGGCTTTTAGTGATGACTTTGTTTGCATCAAGGTGTTCGCTGATTTGTTGTTTGATTATCTTTTCCAGAATCTTCCCAGGTATTGAGGTCAGGCTGATAGGTCTGTAGTTTCCTGGATCCATTTTTTTCTCTTTTTTGAAGATGGGAACTACATCAGCTCTCTTCCAGTCCTCTGGTAGTTCCCCAGTGCTCCAGGATCTTTGAAAAATATAGTTCAGTGGTTCTGAGATCACATCTGCCAGTTCCTTGAGTACCTTGGGGTGTAATCCATGTGGTCCTGGTGACAAGTTTGAAGACCCCTGCCATATGCAGTATGAGGCAATTTAAAAGCTCAGTAATTCCAACAATTCTGGGATTATAGGAAATATATACTAGCTTTTCTAACCCGAACACTTCTAGATGTATTTGAGTACAGCTGTTGCCACCCCGACATATCTCCTAATACTGTTTGTTTTACAGGCACATGATTGTTCAAAATTACAATGGAGGGGATACATATGACCTGGGTTATGGTAGGCAGGCAGAGAGATGATAGACAGACAGACAGACAGACAGACAGACAGACAGACAGACAGATAATAGAGAGGGGGTAGATGATAGAGGGGGTACGTAGAGAGATGATACAGAAGATAGATTATATATGTGTGTGTGTGTGTGTGTGTGTGTAATATGTGTGCGTGTGTGTTAGATAGACCTATAGATCAGATTAGACAGACAATAATGGTGCTCCCAGCCAAATGTCTGTATTGTTTTGTCTATAAAGAGACTTTATTTTGGGGGTGAAAGAAGGAGGATCAGGCATGATGTGTCCTTTGTCATTAGTTCTACTGGGATCCACTCAGATGTGAGGATTTGGGACCAAAGGCCTCTCTCTCTCTCTCTCTCTCTCTCTCTCTTTCTCCCAGGCTGTGAAACTCACCAGTTCGCGGACGCAGTTACCTTACGAGTATTACTCCCTGCCCTTCTGCCGGCCGGACACCATCAAATATAAAGCTGAAAATTTAGGTAATGCCCCAGTCCGCCTTCCCCTAGCATAGCCTTCCACCTGCCATATTGTACATGTGCTGGCACCTCTTGTTTGGCATCCCTGAAGATTGACAGCTCTGGGTATCTGATCTCCAGCACCACTTAGCAATAGCCCTTGGGCTTCTCTGAGCGGTTTACAGAGTCCGTCTATTTGCCCCCAACAATCTGGGTCCTCACTGACCTCTGAAGGATGGAAGGCTGAGTCCTTGAGCCGGTCAGGATCGAACTCCTGGCAGTGGGCAGAGTTAGCCTGCAATACTGCATTGAGATAGATAGATAGATAGATAGATAGATAGATAGATAGATAGATAGATAGATAGATAGATAGATAGACAGACAGATAGACAGACAGACAGACAGACAGACAGACGGAGGGAGAGAAGGAGGGAGATGGAGATGGAGATGGATGGATAGAGAGATGATGGATAGATGATGGATAGATGATAGATAAATGATATAGATGGATAGATAGATGATGGATGGATAGATAGATGATAGATAAATGATATAGATTGATAGATGATAGATAAATGATATGATAGATAGATAGATAGATAGATAGATAGATAGATAGATAGATAGATAGATAGAGGAGTGGGGGTAGAGCAATAGCACTTGGGGTTATCTACCGCTTCACAGTCCTTTACAGCCCTCTCTGAGCGATTTACAGAGTCAGCCTGTTGCCCCCAACAATCTGGGTCTCTCATTTTATCGACCTCAGAAGGATGGAAAGCTGAGTTGACCCTGAGCCGGTCAGGATCGAACTCCCAGCTGCGGGCAGAGTTTGCCTACAATCCTGCACCTTAAGCTCTACGCCAGCAGGGCTTTGTGGAGAGTACTTAACAGTCGAATACAGATCTGCAAGACCTATTTAAAGGTCCTCGCGCTTTAAGGGTTTCCAAAGTTGCAAGAAAATCTGCCCGAGGATAGAATTTGGCTGGGCCAGGCCAGGGGGCGCTTATTTCAAACTGAGGAGTCCCGTCAAGTAAACGTTTTTAAGCGTGGAGCAAAATGTTGTCTTCTGAGCAATGGCAGGTCATTTGGGGTTTTAGGGATCCCGTGGGTGGGAGTAAGCGTGGCCTACTATAAGTTAAATCTACTCAAGGGAAATTGCTGTCTTTTCTCTGCCTCTCTGTGCTCTTGCACCAATTGCCCTGTGATCAGGATCCCAGAAATGTTGATTTGGCTTTAAGTACAGATACACAGGTGCATTTTAGTTATTTACTTAACTGACAAAATTTATAAACTGATTTATTTACAAATACGTCAAATATATTGGCAATTGTAACTGAGCGGCGTGGTGGCCTAGATCAGGGGGGCTCTTCAAACATGGCCCTTTTACGACGGGCGGACTTCAACTCCCAGAATTCCTCAGCCAGTGAGGAATTCTGGGAGTTGAAGTCCGCCCGTCGTAAAAGGGCCAAGTTTGAAGAACCCTGGATTACAGGGGCTGTTAAAAGAAAAAAATATACGTATAAAATGTATAAATTTATTTCAGTTTTATTTATACATTTATACATATGCAAGATATATATCTGCATTGCTAGCTTCTCTGTTTTGCCCCTAAGCCTTACGTCTCCGAATCGTTTTCTCCTTCCTCCCCGCCACCCCTGCCCTGCCTTGCCTACAGGAGAGGTTCTGAGAGGAGACCGCATCGTCAACACGCCTTTCGAGGTTTCCATGAACGTGGAAAAGAAGTGCAAGGTGTTGTGTCACGTCCCAAACAAGCCCGTGGTGTTGACCAAGGAGAGCAGCCAACTGGTGGTGGAACGGATCCAGGAGGAATACTACGTCCACCTGTGAGTTCTCCTGGCCTCAAAAGACGCAGGGTTCTGCCTTGCCTTCAGTGGGGGTCCCCAACCTGCGGGCTGCTGCCCATGACCGGTCCGTGGCCTATTGGCAACTGGGCCGCAGGAGGGGCTGGCTGGTGCACGCGCAGGCGCAGCCTCTCTCCCCCGAGCGTCGCGAGCATTGTGGCTGCTTGGGACCTCACTGCCACGAGCATCCTGGCCGTTCAGGGGCTCACACTGGCATCGTGGCTGTTTGGGGGGGGGCTTACTCGCACGAGCATCGGGACAGCTCAGGGCCTCACTCACGTGAGCATCGGGGCCTCACACGAGCATCGCGGTCGCTTGGGACCTCACTCATCCGAGTATCGTGATCACGTGGGGCGGCACATGAGCATCGGGGCTATTGGGAGCCTTACCCACATGAGCCTCGGGGCCGCCTGGGGCCTCACGTGAACATCAGGGCCTCACTCACCTGAGCCTTGGGGCCTCATGCACATGAGCATTTTGGCTGCTTAGGGCCTCACGCACATGAGCCTTGGGGACTCACATGAGCATTGTGGCTGATTGCAGCCTCACATGAGCCTTGGGGCCTCACTCACATGAGCATTGTGGCTGCTTAGGGCCTCACGCACATGAGCCTCGGGGCCTCACATGAGCATTGTGGCTGATTGCAGCCTCACATGAGCCTTGGGGCCTCACTCACATGAGCATTGTGGCTGCTTGGGGCCTCTCTCACATGGGCCTTGGGGCCTCACGTGAGCATCGGGGCCTCACATGAGCCTTGGGGCCTCACTCACATGAGCATTGTGCTTGCTTGGGGCCCTACATGAGCATCGGGACCGCCCGGAGCCTTATGTGAGCATCAGGGCCTCACATGAGCATTGTGGCTGATTACAGCCTCACATGAGCATCGGGGCCTCACATGAGCATTGTGGCCTCACTCACATGAGCATTGTGCTTGCTTGGGGCCTTACATGAGCATCGGGACCGCCCGGAGCCTTATGTGAGCATCAGGGCCTCACATGAGCATTGTGGCCTCACTCACATGAGCATTGTGCTTGCTTGGGGCCTTACATGAGCATCGGGACCGCCCGGAGCCTTACGTGAGCATCAGGGCCTCACATGAGCATTGTGGCCTCACTCACATGAGCATTGTGCTTGCTTGGGGCCTTACATGAGCATCGGGACCGCCCGGAGCCTTACGTGAGCATCAGGGCCTCACATGAGCATTGTGGCTGATTGCAGCCTCACATGAGCATCAGGGCCTCACATGAGCATTGTGGCCTCACTCACATGAGCATTGTGCTTGCTTGGGGCCTTACATGAGCATCGGGACCGCCCGGAGCCTTACGTGAGCATCAGGGCCTCACATGAGCATTGTGGCCTCACTCACATGAGCATTGTGCTTGCTTGGGGCCTTACATGAGCATCGGGACCGCCCGGAGCCTTACGTGAGCATCAGGGCCTCACATGAGCATTGTGGCTGATTGCAGCCTCACATGAGCATCAGGGCCTCACATGAGCATTGTGGCCTCACTCACATGAGCATTGTGCTTGCTTGGGGCCTTACATGAGCATCGGGACCGCCCGGAGCCTTACTCACATGAGCATCGGGGCCTCACTCACATGAGCCTTGGGGCTGCTTGGGGCCTCACTCCCACATTAGCGCCGCAAGTCCTCTTGGCCCCACTTGCGCAAGCAGCAGGTGTGCTTGCATGCGCCTGCCCCTCCCACAAAACCCTCCCCTCTTTCTCCCCTCTCCCCCCCCCTCCTGGAAAGCTTGGGGGAACGCTGCTTTGGAGCGGAGGGGAGGCAGTGGGTCTGACCCCCCAGGATTTGTCCCTGCAGCATTGCCGACAACTTGCCGGTGGCCACGAGGCTGGAATTCTACTCCAACCGCGAAGAAGAGGAGAAGAACAAGGACCGGGACCTCCAGTTTGAACATGGCTACCGACTTGGGTTCATGGAGAAGAACAGGGTAGGGGTACCAGGGACGTGTGTGTGTGTGCGCGCGCATGCACTTGAGGGGGCCTTTTGCTGTATCCCTTAATTCCAGTTATCCTCGACTTAGGATTCCCAAATTCTGGGACCAGAATTTCTCTGGCTAAGCAAGGAGGTCATTCATTGCACCTTACACCTTTTTTTTTTTTGCCGTGGTTCTTAAGCGAATCACGGCATTTTTTTAAGACAATCCTGCGGTCGTTAAACAAATCTGGCTTCCCCCATTGAGTTTGTCGGAAGCCGGCTAGGAAGGCCGCAAAGGGGGAATCACATGACCTACAAGTGTAGTAAGTACATGCCGCTTGCCAAGTGCTAAAACGTTGATCAGGCGACCCCGGGGAAGTTGTGACGGTCGTAAGTGTGAGGGCTAGCTGTAAGTAACCTTCCTACCCACCCCGGGTCCATTGCAACTTTGAATGGTCACTTAAAAGAGTTGTAAATCAAGGGCTGCCTGTATTGGGTGTGTTCTAGTCAGTATTTCCCAACGTTGGGCCTTTGAAGATGGGTGGACTTCAACTCCCAGAATTCCCTAGCCAGCTGGCTGGGGAATTCTGGGAGTTGAAGTCCACCCGTCTTCAAGCGGGCTGCTTCTCCCTTTGCCTTTGTGGTGTGAAAAACAAGGAATTTGAGTCTTGCTCAAACCCCCAGGAAAGAAACTCAGTAAAGATTAACCTTAAGGGTTGTGCTCCAGAAGGGTGTGTCTCCGGTCGCACAACGGATTAGTGTTACCTTTACCGTACAGCCACAGATCGGTGCAAGCAAATGGAAGTTTCTCCCTTGTGGTCTGTGGGAGATAACTTTCCTTCAGCCGGGTGGAAACAAAGGCGAGGCACATTTATCTCTTTTTCTTCCTGTGAGATTTAATTTTATTTTTATTTATTTATTTATTTTAAAAAAGAAACACTTGGCAAATTCCCCTCCCACCGCAGTCAGGGGAAGGGTTGAGTTAACGACCGGGATTGAGAACAAAAATTTACATTGCGAAGGGAAACATTTCCGAAGTGAGTTGGTCCCATTTTACGACTTGACTTGCCACACTTGTTAAAGTGAACGATTCGATTTGTTAAGCGAGTCACGGGGTCGTTAAATGAACCTGGCTTTCCCCTCCCCCCCCCCATTGACTTGGCCATTGAAGGTCGCGAAAGGGGATCATGTGACACACACACACACACCGGGGAAAGCTGCGACCGTCATAAATACGAGTCAGTGCGAAAATGATCCGAACGTTGATCAGGGGATGCAATGGCCGTTAAGCGTGAAAAGCAGTCATAAGCCGCTGTTTTCCGTGACGTCGTAACTTCAAACGGTCCGCTAAATGAACTGTTGTAAATTGAGGACTACCGGTGTTGTATTCTGTCGCTCACAAGTACACCGAGTGGTTCTGTGCCAGAGACAAATCCCTTGTGTATCTAACCACACTTGGCCAAATAAAATATAAGTATAATCTGCTATAGCAGAGGCCCCCAACCTTTTGGGCTCCAGGGACCGGTTCCGTGGAGAGAGGTTTTTCCATGGACCGGAGGGTGCGTGGTTTTGTGTGCTGCCTGCATCCCACGGATGGGGCTTTGCTCGTTTCTGCAGCCCGGTTGCTGGCGTGCCGCGGCCCGGGGCTTTGGGGACCCCTGGACTATAGCACTCCAGCAGGAGTTTCATGGAACGCTGGATATCGTTGACCACAGTTTGAAAAACTGTCTCAAGGGGGTCCTATCCAGAGACTGCCCCACAGTCTACTCCAAAGTCTAGTTTCCCCCCCCCCCCCGGGGTTCTATGATAATTCACCGTAGCCAATCAATCGGAAGGGAGCTTGGAGGTCTTCTAGTCCAGCTCCCTGCTTAAGCAGGAGAACCTAGACCATCTCAGACAAATCACTGGTTATCTAGTCTGTTGTTAAAAACCTCCAGCGGTGGAGCGCCCACCATTTCTGGTGGCAAGGTGTTCCACTGCTTAATTGTCCCCAGTGTTAGGAAGTTTCTCCTCCATTCCAGGTTGCTTGTCTAACCATTGTTTCTCGTCCTTCCCTCTGGTGCTTTGGAAAATCAGTTGACCCCCCTCCTCTTCTTTGGGGCAGCCCCTCAAATACTGGGGTACTGCTATCATGTCTCCCCTGGTCCTTCTTTTCTCTAGACTGGCCATACCCAATTCCGGCAACCGTTCTTAGTATCTTTTTGTCTCCAGGTCTTTAATCATCTTAGTCGCTCTTCTTTGCACTTTAAATCTCTCCTTCAAAGGGATGGGGGGGGTTTCAAAGCTCATTCATTGGCCCTGTTTGCAGGGAGGGGGTTGGTTTTAAAATGCTGATTTGGTGTGCTCCGAAGGGCCCTCCGTGAAAGAGCCCCCTTGTCAAAGATCTCCTTGCAGACAGAAGAGAAAGCAAAGCCATATAGCCACAGGAAAACTCGCCATGGGACAAGAGTTACACTAATATCAAAAAAAGGTGGAATAGAATCATTAAAGAGCAGGTGCCAAAGGAGGGATGAATAGAATAGAATAGAATAGAATAGAATAGAATAGAATAGAATAGAATAGAATAGAATAGAATAGAATAGAATAGAATTAGAATAGAATAGAATAGAATAGAATAGAATAGAATAGAAAATAGAGCTGGAAGGGACCTTGGAGGTCTTCTAGTCCAGCCCCCTGCTCAGGCAGGAGAACCTATACCATCTCAGACAGGTCACTGTCCAGTCTCTTCTTGAAAATTTCCAGTGATGGAGTGCCCACAATTTCTGGTGGCAAGCTGTTCCACCGGTTGATTGTTCTCACTGTCAGGAAGTTTCTCCTTAATTCCAGGTTGCTTCTCTCTTTGATCAGTTTCCATCCATTGTTTCTCGTCCTTCCCTCTGGTGCTTTGGAGAATAATTTGACCCCGCTCGTCTTTGTGGCAGCCCCTCAGATACTGGAACGCTGCTATCATGTCTCCCCTATTTTTTCTTTTCTTTAGACTGGCTGAACCCAAGTCCCGCAGTCGTCCTTTGTATGTTTTAGTCTCCAGGCCTTTGATCATCTTAGTTGCTCTTCTCTGAACTTTTTCCAAGGTCTCAACTTCGGTAAAGGTTCCCCCGCACACGCGTGCTAGTCGTTTCCGAAGAGCCAGCGCTTGTCCGATGACGTCTCCGTGGTCATGTGGCCGGCATGACTAGACGCCAGAGGCACACAGAACGCTGTTACCTTCCCACCGGAGTGGTCCCTATTTTTCTACTTGCATTTTTACGTGCTTTCGAACTGCTAGGTTGGCAGAAGCTGGGACGAGTAACAGGCGCTCACTCTGCTACGAGGCGCTCGGGATTCGACCCGCCAGACTGCCGACCTTCTGATCAACAAGCTCAGCGTCCTAATCCACTGAGCCACCGCGTCCCTTATAGATACTGTAGATAGCTAACCTTTATTGTCATTTTTTTTTACTGTGGGCACACTGGCACACATTAAAAATTTAGTTGCTTGCTCCCAAAGTGTGCGCATACATAACACCCATTTACACTTCCTTCCTCCCTGTTTACTACATTATCCAGATTATATTATAACTCCGGAATATATTTGCCACATGTATTTCTGTATGGGGAATCCTCATCTTACGACCACAGTCCAGCCCAAAATTTCTGTTGCGCGGCACTCGTGGCGAGTTGTGCCCTTCCGCTGCCCCTCCTGCTAACGTGTGTTTCCCCGTCCTCTCTTCTAGTTCTTCCTGCACAACCATCTTTCCTTCATCCTTTACTACCACAGAGAGGAGGTGGAGGAGAGCCAGGAGCCCACCTATCGGGTGGTTCGCTTCGAGGTCATCCCGCAGAGCATCGCGCTGGCAGGTGAGAGGGCTGCCCTGGACCCATTGCAGGAGGAACTTGGGGCCAAAGAAAGACTGGCTCTGCTCACCCTCTTCTTTGCTCCGCAGATATGAAGGTGGACGAGAAGGGGGTCTGTGTCCTGCCCGAAGCTGCCAGCGCCTCCGCTCAAGAAATCGACCCGAATAAGCCCAACAAGCTTTTTTTCACCTATTCTGTGCACTGGGAGGTGAGGAGTGGAGCTGGGGAGGGAAGGCCTCCATTACCTTATAATTTAGGTCAAGGCAGCAACCCCCCCCTCCTCCTTTGCTTATTTTCACCACGACAAGAACCCACCCTGTGAGGTGGGTTGGGCCGAGAGAGAATGACTGGCCCAAAGCCACCCAGCTGGCTTTCTTTCCTAAGGCAGGACTAGAACTCACAGCCGCCTGGTGATTGGCCCAAAGTCACCCAGCCGGCCTTCACGCCTAAGGCGGGACTAGAACTCAC
This sequence comes from Vipera berus, assembly GCF_964194415.1. NCBI lineage: Eukaryota > Metazoa > Chordata > Lepidosauria > Squamata > Viperidae > Vipera > Vipera berus. The sequence goes on from NW_027673561.1 coordinate 29,689, forward strand.
TGTCTCCTGGGGGTTTGCCCAAGTCACCCAGTTGGCTTTCACGCCTAAGGCAGGACTACAACTCACCATCTCCAGATGATTGGCCCAAAGTCACCCAGCTGGCTTTCATGCCTAAGGTGGGACTAGAACTCACCAACTCCTGGTGATTGGCCCAAACTTGCCCAGCTGGTCTTCGTGCCTAAGGCGGGACTAGAACTCAGAATCTCCTAGTTTCCAAGCCAGTTCCTTAACCACTACACCAAGCTAGTTCTCAGCTTTCAGTGCTTTCTCTGGATCTCTAAAAATGGCCCTGCGAGCTGAGACTTTCTACTCAAACACTCTTTCCCTGGGTGAGACCATTGTCCAGAGCAGGGGTCTTCAAACGTGGCCCTCTGATGACTGGTGGACTTCAACTCCCAGAATTCCTCAGCTAGTGTGCACGCTGGCTGAGGAATTCTGGGAGTTGAAGTCCACCAGTCATCAAAGGGTCACAGTTCCCTCACGCTGGCTGAGGAATTCTGGGAGTTGAAGTCCACCAGTCATCAAAGGGTCACAGTTCCCTCACGCTGGCTGAGGAATTCTGGGAGTTGAAGTCCACCAGTCATCAAAGGGTCACAGTTCCTTCACGCTGGCTGAGGAATTCTGGGAGTTGAAGTCCACCAGTCATCAAAGGGTCACAGTTCCCTCACGCTGGCTGAGGAATTCTGGGAGTTGAAGTCCACCAGTCATCAAAGGGTCACAGTTCCCTCACGCTGGCTGAGGAATTCTGGGAGTTGAAGTCCACCAGTCATCTAAGGGTCACAGTTCCCTCACGCTGGCTGAGGAATTCTGGGAGTTGAAGTCCACCAGTCATCAAAGGGTCACAGTTCCCTCACGCTGGCTGAGGAATTCTGGGAGTTGAAGTCCACCAGTCATCAAAGGGTCACAGTTCCCTCACGCTGGCTGAGGAATTCTGGGAGTTGAAGTCCACCAGTCATCAAAGGGTCACAGTTCCTTCACGCTGGCTGAGGAATTCTGGGAGTTGAAGTCCACCAGTCATCAAAGGGTCACAGTTCCCTCACGCTGGCTGAGGAATTCTGGGAGTTGAAGTCCACCTGTCATCAAAGGGTCACAGTTCCCTCACGCTGGCTGAGGAATTCTGGGAGTTGAAGTCCACCAGTCATCAAAGGGTCACAGTTCCCTCACGCTGGCTGAGGAATTCTGGGAGTTGAAGTCCACCAGTCATCTAAGGGTCACAGTTCCCTCACGCTGGCTGAGGAATTCTGGGAGTTGAAGTCCACCAGTCATCAAAGGGTCACAGTTCCCTCACGCTGGCTGAGGAATTCTGGGAGTTGAAGTCCACCAGTCATCAAAGGGTCACAGTTCCTTCACGCTGGCTGAGGAATTCTGGGAGTTGAAGTCCACCAGTCATCAAAGGGTCACAGTTCCCTCACGCTGGCTGAGGAATTCTGGGAGTTGAAGTCCACCTGTCATCAAAGGGTCACAGTTCCCTCACGCTGGCTGAGGAATTCTGGGAGTTGAAGTCCACCAGTCATCAAAGGGTCACAGTTCCCTCACGCTGGCTGAGGAATTCTGGGAGTTGAAGTCCACCAGTCATCTAAGGGTCACAGTTCCCTCACGCTGGCTGAGGAATTCTGGGAGTTGAAGTCCACCAGTCATCAAAGGGTCACAGTTCCCTCACGCTGGCTGAGGAATTCTGGGAGTTGAAGTCCACCAGTCATCAAAGGGTCACAGTTCCCTCACGCTGGCTGAGGAATTCTGGGAGTTGAAGTCCACCAGTCATCAAAGGGTCACAGTTCCCTCACGCTGGCTGAGGAATTCTGGGAGTTGAAGTCCACCAGTCATCAAAGGGTCACAGTTCCCTCACGCTGGCTGAGGAATTCTGGGAGTTGAAGTCCACCAGTCATCAAAGGGCCACAGTTCCCTCACGCTGGCTGAGGAATTCTGGGAGTTGAAGTCCACCAGTCATCAAAGGGCCACGTTTGAAGACCCCTGGTGCTAGAGGAAGGTTCGGTTGGAGCTCTCCGTTGGGGCAGAGACCTGTCCTGGGGGGTCAACCACAGAAGCTGTCAGTTTTCCTGGACGACTCGGCCCACAAGCTTGTTCAGGGTGAAATGTTAACGTTGGGTGTTCCGGGCTGCATTTTCAGCCCTGGGAGCAAGAGATTGCAAAATCCTGGCAGCCCGACTGCATTCCTTCTGTGCCCGCAGAGACTCATCCTGTATGGGAGGGAGGGGGAATTCCAGCACCATCAGCCACTGCTGTGCCTGTTGGGTTTTAGAGGGGAGGGACCCAGAGGAACAACCCTTTACTTGCATTCAGTTCCTGGCCGCCTCCTCCTCCTCCTCCTCCTCCTCCTCCTCCTCCTCCTTCCTCCTCCTCTTTACTCTCCACCTCCTCCCTCTTCTCTTTCTCTCTCTCTCTCTCTCCTGTGTGTGTGTGTGTGTGTGTGTGTGTGTGTGTGTGTGTGTGTCTTCAAACCTGGCAACCTTAAGACTTGTGGACGTGGCTGGCCAAGGAACACCAGGAGCCAAAGTCCACAATTTTAAAGTTGCCACGTTTGGTATTTAATTCCAACTCGGATTTACAGCTCAGAGGCTTCTCTTTTTTTAAAAAAAAAAAGTTTTTCAATACATTTTATCTTTAACAACCCCTCCCCACCCACCCCCTTCCCAACCCTACCCAACCCTCTCCCCCTCCCCCTCCCCTTCCCCCCTCCCCTTCCCCAACTTCCCAGAGCTAAATACAAGGTATAAAAGTAAAAACAATCATAAACAACCATATGCTAACAACAATAAAGTCTGTCGCACTTTAGCTCTTATAAAATGACTACAAGCAATACAAATATCACATCAATACTTATTCAAATGCTAAATGAAACTTTTTAGTCCCATAAGCTCAGAGGCTTCTCGATGTCTCCCCCAAATTGCGTTTATACCTCCATTGAACACCCGAGAGCCACTGTTATAGTTAAATACTTATTGCTAGTCAGCAAACCCAAGCATTGGCATGTCCAGATGCCAATTTTTTGTCCACCCAGAATGCACCATGGTAAAAATAGGGCTCTAAATCAGCCACATCCACACCCTCCTGGTTTTGGGTTGGTAGCCCACAAACTATTTTGGCTTCTAAGACCTAAGGAAAGATTGTGAGCATTCTCGGAATTGGGCAACTACATAGATAGTCCTCATCTTACAATCTTATTGATTTATTGATCAAATTTTAAAATCTCCTTCAGAGAGGTACTCTGGGCGGTGCACAGATAACATAAAAGCAGCATATGTAATTTCGATTTAGTGACATTTTAAAAAAGGCAAGGAGGATTAATTTTTAAGGTTAAACGTGAGTTAAAATGTGGGAGGGAGGATTTCAAGGTGCTAACCATCCCTATTGCTATGGGCTCCTCTGCATTTTAATAATGATGATGATGATGGAAGGGACCTTGGAGGTCATCTAGACCAACCCCCTGCTCGAGAACATGGCCCTCTACCATTTCAGACAAATGGTTGTCCAATTTCTTCTTAAAAGCCTCCAGTGTTGGAGCATTCACCGCTTCTGGAGGCAGGTTGCTCCACTGGTTGATTGTTCTCACTGTCAGGAAGTTTCTCCTTAGTTCCAGGTTGCTTCTCTCCTTGGTGAGTTTCCATCCGTCGCTTCTTGTCCTGCCTTTGGGTGCTTTGGAGAACAGCTTGACTCCCTCTTCTTTGGGGCATCCCTTTAGATGTTGGAAGACTACTATCATGTCATTCTTGCCTCCCTAAAGCTTTATATATATATATTTTAAATCTTTTAACTCTAAAATTTTAATTTGTACATACCGCTTTTATATGTTAGTACAGGGAGGCCTCAGCGTGCAACTGTTCATTTAGTGGGCCTTCAAAGTTACAAAAAAATGTCCACTTTTCACACATAACAACCGTTGCAGCATCCCCCTGGTCACTTGATCCAAATTCAAACCCTTGGCAACTGGCTCCTAGTTATGACAGTCGCAGTCTTCCCTGCGATCCCCTTTTGCTACGAACTGACCAGCAAAGCCAGAGGAGGGAGCCAGATTCACTTAACGACCATGTGACTCACTTAAGAACCGCAGCAGTTCACTTAACAACTGGGGCAAGAAAGGTCATAAAACGGGTCAAAACTCACTGGACAGCTGGCTTGCTTAGCGACAGAAATGTCGCGCTCAGCTGCAGTCGTAAGTCAAAGACTGCTTGTTCTATTTGTACAGCACTCAAAGTCCCTTTTTTGAGGGAGATAGGCAGTTCAGAAAGGTGAAATACAAAACACACCTGAGGCCGTGCCACCTAGGGCAGGGGTAGGCAACCTTGGCTCTTTTGTGACTCGTGGACTTCAACTCCCAGAATTCCTGAGCCAGCCAAGCTGAGGGGAAAGGGAGAGGTTTCCAAGCTGAGCCATGCTGGCTGAGGAATTCTGGGAGTTGAAGTCCACAAGTCATGAAGGGGCCATAGTTCCCCCAGGCTGGCTCAGGAATTCTGGGAATTGAAATCCACGAGTCATGAGGGGGCCATAGTTCCCCCAGGCTGGCTCAGGAATTCTGGGAGTTGAAGTCCACCAGCCATGAGGTGGCTGTGGTTCCCCCATGCTGGCTCAGGAATTCTGGGAGTTAAAGTCCACAAGTCTTCAAAGGGGGCCATAGTTCCCCCATGCTGGCTCAGGAATTCTGGGAGTTGAAGTCCACAAGCCATGAGGTGGCTGTGGTTCCCCCATGCTGACTCAGGAATTCTGGGAGTTGAAGTCCGCAAGTCATGAGGGGGCCATAGTTCCCCCATGCTGGCTCAGGAATTCTGGGAGTTGAAGTCCAGGAGTCATGAGGGGGCCATAGTTCCCCCATGCTGGCTCAGGAATTCTGGGAGTTGAAGTCCAGCAGTCATCAAAGAGCATGGCTTGGAGAAGCGTGCTGAAAGGGGGTTTGAGGGCCCTTCTTAAAAGCAGCCATCCCTGAATCGGGAAAAGTTGCTTGGCCAGCTTTTAGCAGGGCTCCTACGGAACCGTCTCTTCCTTCCTTCCCCCCCCCTTTTGTTTTCCAGGAGAGTGACATCAAGTGGGCTTCCCGGTGGGACACTTACCTCACCATGAGTGACGTCCAGATCCATTGGTTTTCCATCGTGAACTCCGTGGTGGTGGTCTTCTTCCTTTCAGGTGAGAAGGGAGGCAGGCTGGGGGATTTCGGATGTGGAGACTGCCCTTTCAAACCCCCACGGGACAGAGTACCAGAACAACAGACTCGGAAGGGACCTTGGAGGTCATCTAGTCCAGTGTTTTTCAACCACTGTTCCGCGGCACACTAGTGTGCCGCGAGATGTTGCCTGGTGTGCCGTGGGAAAAATTGAAAAGTAATTATAAAATACTTTCTTTGTGTTTATTTGATTCCTATTCAAGAGAATTACTTTATATATAGTCAATATAGGCACAGAGTTAAATTTTTTAACATTTTCTAATGGTGGAGTGCCTCGTGATTTTTTTCATGAAACAAGTGTGCCTTTGCCCAAAAAAGGTTGAAAAACACTGATCTAGTCCAACCCTCTGCTCGAGCAGAAGACCCATTCCAGACATAATGGCTGTCCAGTCTGTTCTCTTCCAGTTGTGGAAACAAGTCGTTCCATTGAAAGAGAAGAAGAAGGGGGGGGTAAAAGGAGGAGGAGGACCAACAGAATAACAAGAGTTGGAAGGGACCCTGGAGGTCATCTAGTCCAACCCTCTGCTCAAGCAGAAGACCCATTCCAGACATAATGGCTGTCCAATCTCTTCTTAAAAACATCCAGTGATGGCGCACCCACAACTTCTGGAGTCGAGATATTTTTAAAAGAACCCAAAAGTAAAATTAAACTGATAATAATAATTCGGAGCAAAAACCAATAGCTAATTTTTGAAATAAAAACCAAGCTCAGAAGCCTCCAGTTCGGCTGCTGGGAATCTACCAGTTCCCGGCCAGTTCAGCTCTTCCCACTGTCTCTTTCATCTTATTTTACTGATCGATATAGTCGTCATATTTTAAAAACCATTCGTCTCCTTCCCAGAGTGACTCTGGGCAGCGTGCAAATAAAATATTACAACACGTATATAAAATTTAAAATTCAAAAAGCAAAAATTGAATAAAAAACCAGAATGAAGGTTAATTTAAAGGCGGAGGGAGGGGTTTCAGGATTTGGGGTCACAGATCAGTTCACCTTCCTTTTTTGTTGCTTTGTCATTATTTATTTGGCTGGGCAGGGCCCATTTTACAGGCCTTAGCAGGTGTTTTACCTGCCCAAAGCAAATTACCTGAGACAGGATAGACAAGTAGCTCCAATCCTGGCAACTTTAAGACTTGTGGACTTCAACTCCCAGAATTCTTCAGCCAGCCTTCTCTTAGACCAGAGGTCTCCAACCTTGACAGCTTTAAGGCTTGTGGACTTCAACTCCCAGAATTCCTCAGCCAGACTTCTCTTAGACCAGAGGTCTCCAAACTTGACAGCTTTAAGGCTTGTGGACTTCAACTCCCTGGCTGGGGAATTCTGGGAGTTGAAGTCCACATGTCTTAAAGTTGCCAAGGTTGGAGACTTGAGAGCATTTGAAAGCCTGGGGATCTTTCATTAAGCCAAAGGACCCAAACATCAAGCACTGCACTGAGGAAACTAGTGGTTTACGTAGGAGTAAATTGTTGGTGAACACCCATGTGCTGGAAAAAAAAAACAGGAAGGCGGATACCTCAAACAGCAGCCCCTGAGATGCAGGGATGGCATAACAGATGGATGTTAATTAATTAATTACTTCATTGATGATATTCCCTCCTGGAGGTGGTTAATGGCTTCGGAGGGGATTCTGCCTCCACCTCCTGGTGTATTTCTTCCTTCCTTAGCCATCTTTGTTAAGCTTTAATGTTTATTGTCTTCATGTTTTAATGTTTACTGAGAGAATATTTGTAGCTCAGGGTTGAACGGCGGGGTCCTTGGTGGTCTTTGAGCTGGTTGCTAGCACTGATGATGTTACCCAGTTGGGTCATGAAACGTTTGCAAGAAATCAATCTCAGAGAGCACCAGGGACTATACAGTCATCGTTCTCCTCCTCCTCCTCCTCCTCTTCCTCTTCCTCCTCTCCACACACTCACCTCCCTTCTAGCACTGATGATGTTACCTACTTGGGTCATGAAACGTCTGCCAGAAAACTGAGCTCAAGAGATCACTAAGGACCCCACAGTTCTCCTCCTCCTCCTCCATCTCCCTTCTAGCCCTGATGATGTTCCCTAGCTGGGTCATGAAAGGTCTGCAAAAAAACCATCAAGCTCAGAGGGCACCAAGGACCCCACAGTCCTCCTCCTCCTTCTCCTCCTCCTCTTCCTCCTCCTCCTCCTCCATCACTGCAACCTCCTCCTTCCTCCTCCTCCTGCCCTACACCAACCCCCTTCCCTTCTAGCACTGATAACGTTCCCTAGTTGGGTAATGAAATGTCTGCAAGAAAACAATAAAGCTTAGAGAGCACCAAGGACCCCACAGTCCTCCTCCTCCTCCTCCTCCTCCACCCCCCTTCTAGCACTGATGATGTTACCTAGTTGGGTAATGAAATGTCTGCAAGAAAACAATAAAGCTCAGAGAGCACCAAGGACCCCAAAGTCCTCCTCCTCCTCCTCCTCCTCTCCACGCACTCACCTCCCTTCTAGCATTGATGATGTTACCCTGTTGGGTAATGAAATGTCTGCAAGAAAACCATCAAGCTCAGAGGGCACCAAGGACCCCATAATCCTTTCATTTCTTCTTTCTTTCTTTCTTTCTTTCTTTCTTTCTTTCTTTCTTTCTTTCTTTCTTTCTTCCTTCCTTCCTTCCTTCCTTCCTTCCTTCCTTCCTTCCTTCCTTCCTTCCCTCCTCCCTTCCCTCCTCCTCTTCTCCTCTCTTCAAGCCCCTCTCCCTTCTAGCATTGATGAAGTTACCTAGTTGGGTCATGAAATCTCTGCAAGAAAACAGCCAAGCTCAGAGGGCACCAAAGACCCCTCACTCCTCCTCCTCCTCCCCCCCAGCACATTTTATTTGTTTGATAGTGTTGTTTTTCTCTTCTGAACTGCGTGGGGCCCCCTGATGCCAAGACGGGCGGCATATCCATTTAACGACCTATCTCAGTCGTGAGCACCGGCAGTGGCGCTTCAGGATCGGCTGGGAAGCTGCAGCATGGCTGCCCCTCCTGGAGCGCCTCGGATGGGGGGCAGACCTACTTCTTCCTGGCTTTCTCTTTTGCAGGCATTCTCAGCATGATTATCATCCGGACTCTCCGGAAAGACATTGCCAACTACAACAAGGAAGACGACATTGTACGTTAAGCTTGTTCTGCGGCAGGGATGGGGCTCTCTGTCTCGGGGGGGGGCAGGCGTTGGGGGGAGCACTGGCAAAGGATGGAGGCTTCTCTTGCAGTTGAGAGAAGCTCCTGAAGGATTTTCCTGCTTCCTGGTTTGGGTCGAGAGCCATCTGACTGACCTTAAACCTCTAAATCAGGGGTCTTCAAACCTGGCCCTTTGATGACGGGTGGACTTCAACCCACAGAGTTCCTTAGCCAGGCACGCTGGCTGAGGAATTCTGGGAGTTGAAGTCCACCCGTCATGAAAGGGCCACGTTTAAAGACCCCTGGCCTACACAGGCTTCCTCGTTGTGAACTAACAACCAGAGGAAGTTGATTGCATTAGAACAGGGGTCTCCAAACTCGGCAACTTTAAGGCTTGTGGACTTCAATTCCCAGGATTCCTGGCTGAGGATTTCTGGGAGTTGAAGTCCACCCGTCATAAAAGGGACAAGTTTAAAGACCCCTGCTCTAAATAGAGACGATCCTAGGCTCCATTTGTTGAGAAAGGGATGATAGGTGTATCGCAGACACCTATGGGCACCTAAAGGGCATTGGGAAAGGGAACATTTTATTTCCAGGTGCCCAAACACTTTCTGCCCGGACGGAGAAATTATGGAGACTAGAAGCTTCATCGGCTTGCAAATGGGCTGCTCGGAGACGGAGCACCCCATTCACAAGCAGATGAAGTTTCCGTTGGGTTCAGCTGGACACTGTCGGCCCCTGCATGCTCACCGCTGTTTGTGCTGGCCACACGCATGCACACACACACACACACATGCACACCGGCCTTATTTTTGGGGTAGGGCTTATATTAGGCCCATCCCCAAAAATTAGGCCCAGGGCTTTATTTATGGGAAAACACGGTAGTTGTGAACAGTTTTTGGCAAAAACTTGCCTAACTCACGGGTCACGTGATCCTGCGATGCTGTGAAAGGACATAAAATGGGGGCTGGTTGCCGTGGGCCTGAAATACGTCATGCGACCACAGCCCTTGGCACTTCAGAACTGGGTGGTTTAAGCATGTTGGGAGGAGGGAGGGAGGGAGGGAGGGAGGGTCTGTCGTAGGTTTGAGCGGTCATTAAGCAACCGGTCATAAGTCGAGGACTTACCTGTAACTCAGTTCAGGAGCATCTCAGCAATACGTCCTTGTGTCTTGCCAGAAACGGGGTGTTCCAGAGGCAGGCTGGCTGGACTGCAGCAGAATTGGGGTGTCCCGGAGGTGCTTTTTTTCCCCTAAAGGCAAATTGGCCTTTCTTGGGTTGTCGTTTTTTCCTTTGAAAATGTTTCGCTTCTCATCCCGAGAAGCTTCTTCGGTTCTGACTGGCTGGAGGGGAACGGGAGGATTTGCTGATTTACTTATTGGAAGGATATACACTAGTGGCCAGAATTGTGGAAACCTTTTGGGGAAAGTGTACGGTAGAAACGCCATTTTTGGTTACGTTTCCACCCGTTTCCCTTCTAATTTCTTTACAACTGCAGCCTCGTTCACTTAGTAATACTGTTTTACATGACTTTCTGGGCGACCGTTCAACTCTTTGCACCACTACTTTAATTTTATCGCGTTTTGCAAGCTCACTAAATCAAAGAACACACACAAAAAAAAACCCAGCCGACTTGACAGCGATCGTATAACACGATCATATAACACACTGACAAATGTCCTCCTCCCAGCTTCAATACACAACATCAATAACCGGATCCTACTGTGATCTGATTGGCTCATTGTCAAAGCAAGATGACACCTGATTGGCTCTCTCAACACTCACGCTCATTGGCTACAATCGGATGAAGGAAAGCTACCTGAGATCAACCTGAGCAAGTTGTGCTTCCTTTTTCTGGTTATTTGGCTATCACTTTTCAGAGAATACAGTACAGATAATTGAGCAAACTACGTTGCGTTACATTCTTCGTTAAATTATCTTTCCATTCATATATAATTTTATGATAAAGGTAAAGGTTCCCCCGCACGTGCGTGCTAGTCGTTTCCGACTCTAGGGGCCGGTGCTCATCTCCGTTTCAAAGCCAAAGAGCGAGCGCTTGTCCGAGGACGTCTCCGTGGTCATGTGGCCGGCATGACTAGACGCCAAAGGCGCACGGAACGCTGTTACCTTCCCACCGGAGTGGTCCCTATTTTTCTGCTTGCATTTTTTACGTGCTTTCGAACTGCTAGGTTGGCAGAAGCTGGGACGAGTAACAGGTGCTCACTCTGCTACGCGGCACTCGGGATTCGACCCGCCAAACTGCGGACCTTCTGATTGACAAGCTCAGCGTCCTAACCCACTGAGCCACCGCGTCCCTTAATTTTATGGTACTACTCCAAAAAAAAAAGTGGTGTTATTATTAGCCACCAAACCTCACAAATACACTTTTCCCAAAGGTTTCCACAATTTTGGCCACTACTGCAAATGGAAGGACTGGCTATAAATGGAAATGAATGGAAGGTAGTCCTCAACATAGGACCACGGTTGAGCCCAGAATTGTTATGTCGCTAAGCGAGATGTTTCTTAAGTGAATCTTGCCCCAAAGTGAATCACCCCAGCTGTTAAGTTGGTCACACGGTCATTAAGCGAATCTGGCTTCCCCCGTCGACTGTGCCGGTCAGAAAGTCACAAAAGGGGATCACGTGACCCCGGGACGCTGCGACCGTCATAAGTACGAGTCCGTTGCCAAGTGTCCGAATGTAAATCACGCGATCCTGTGGGGGATGCTGCAACGGTCGTGTGAAAAGCAGTCACTAAATGAACTGCTGTAAGTCAGGGGACTATGTTTGTTCGTTCATTCATTCATTTAATCCTACCCTTCCCCTGGCGTCAGTTAGAACTGAAGAAGCTTCTTCGGATGAGAAGCGAAAGGTTTCCAAAAGAAAAGGGGGGAAAAAACCCAAACCCAAGAAAGTCCAGTTGCCTTTTTGGACAAAAAGCACCTCTGGGACAAGCATGACTTGTGTGTGTGTGTGTGTGTGTGTGTAAAAAAGTAAATGTGTAAAAAGGGGAGGTTTGTCGCAGGCTGCCGGCTCACCGTGTGGCCCTCTTTCCCCCCCTGCAGGAAGACACCATGGAGGAATCCGGGTGGAAGTTGGTGCACGGGGACGTCTTCCGGCCTCCACAGTATCCCATGATCCTCAGTTCCCTGCTGGGCTCCGGCATCCAGCTCTTCTGCATGATCCTGATTGTGATTTGTGAGTACGGCCCGGCAGGCGTTTCCCCACATGGAGAGGCCGGGGGATCTCAAAACCCGGGCAGAGCCGGGCACTTAGTCCCCCGCCGGTCTTCTTTCCCGGCCTCTTCCAGGGGCACAAAATGGCAGCTGCCGACTCCTCCAGGCACGCAGCCACCTGCTTGCCTGGGCTTTGTGGCCCCAAGGGACCTCAGCGCTGCTTCCAAAACACAAGCATGATGCCCCTCTGTGCCCTTCCTCTCCTCCTCCTCCTCCTCTTCTCTACATCCTCCTCCTCTCTACTTAACATCCTCTACTTCTCCTCCTCTCTACTTATCATCCTCTACTTCTCCTCTTCTCTACTTCTCCTCCTCCTCTCTACTTATCCTCCTCTACTCCTCCTGCTCTTCTCTACTTATCCTCCTCCTTCTCCTCTACTTATCCTCTCTACTTATCCTCCTCCTGTCTACTTCCCTTCCTCTTCTCTCTACTTCTCCACCTCCTCTTCCTCTTCTCTACTCATTCTCCTCCTCCTCCTCCTCCTCCTATTTCCATCTCCCTTCCTTCTCATTCTCCTCCCTTCCCTTCCTCTTTACTAATCCTCCTTTACTAATCCTCCCCTTCCCTTCCCATCAAGATATCCATCTCCACTTCCATTCCCTGTTGCATCTGCCTGCCCGTGTGTGGAACTAGAACTCTGTCGCCTGGTTTCTAGGCCAGCATCATCACCACGACACCAAACAGGCTTTGTCAGAGCACGTACAGTCTTATTGTGCGAGATAACCCAGGAGTAAACACAGTAAACAGTGGTCTATATTAAATGGTGGCTTATCTTACACTATTTACAATATTATGCACCAGGAACAGAATAATACATGTGCTAATACAGCAGGATCCAACAAACCACAATTACAGCAGGAAACAGAAGAGAGAGAATCCACCAGCAGAGTCTTCCCTTTACACAAAGGCTCTTAAAGAGACACAGACCCTGCTGAGTCATTCTCATCCTTACATTACATCTTACATCCCACACTCCAGAAGCTGGTTAGCTGCCAGATCAATATCTTGACAAGGCTCCCCTAGAAATCCCTTATCCTTCCCTGCATCCCTTCTGGTCCTGCCCGTCTCGTTTGCCACCCACCGCGCGTTGCCTCGGCTGCTGTGCCCACTCCCCTCTCTTTCTCCCTGGGATTCCCGGGCCTACTTCTTCAGCGGGTTGCGGCGTTCCACCTCAATGGGACCGCCAGACCTCCCAACATAGCCTGAAGGCTTCTGCACGTAGAAATACAGGCTTTGAATTGCAGCTGGTTTGGGGGGGGTTGGGGGGGAAAAGAACACCTCCCAGAGGAACGGATCCTGGCCCGCCCGCGGCTTTGTGCGACCCCGAGGAGAGCAGCCTTTTGCAAAACCCTGACGCTTCCCTCTTGCTCTCCAGTTGTGGCCATGCTGGGGATGCTGTCTCCCTCCAGCCGGGGGGCTCTGATGACCACCGCCTGCTTCCTCTTCATGTTCATGGGGTGAGTGCAGTTGCTGCCTGCCCCCCCCTTTCTCCCGGGGGGCCGAGGGGTCTGGAAAGGGAGGGGAGTAACCCTGCTCTCTCTTCGCTCCCCTGCCTGGCGCACAGGGTCTTCGGGGGATTCTCGGCCGGCCGTTTGTACCGCACCCTCAAAGGGCATCGGTGGAAGAAAGGGGCCTTCTGCGTGAGTGGAGCTGCTGCCTCTGGGTGGGGAGGGGGAAGGGGTTTTTTTGGGGGGGGGCTCTAGGTCAGGACAAAAAGGTGGGGCCTAACTGGGGCTGGACAGGAAGAGGAAATCCCTTGGGGAAAGCTTGTTGCAAGTGACTCACGTAACTGTCTCGTTTAGCAACACAACCTCTGGGCTAAATTGTGTGTCATAGGTCTAGGACAAGGGTAGGCCACCTTGGCTCTTTTATGACTGGTGGACTTCAACTCCCAGAATTCCTGAGCCAGCCATGCTGAGGCAAAAGGGAGAGGTTTCCAAGCTGAGCCATGCTGGCTCAGGAATTCTGGGAGTTGAAGTCCGCAAGTCATGAGGGGGCCATAGTTTCCCCATGCCGGCTCAGGAATTCTGGGAGTTGAAGTCCACGAGTCATGAAGGGGCCATAGTTCCCCCATGCCGGCTCAGGAATTCTGGGAGTTGAAGTCCACGAGTCATAAAAGAGCCAAGGTTGCCTACCCCTGGCCTAGGACTCCCTGTACTTGCTCCGTTCTTCATGCTGACTTAAGCATTGGGGAAAGAAGAATTGGAGCCCTTTGGCTGCCTGGCACACAAACAGGGGTGGCCCCAGAAGATCTCCGCAGCTGGAGCCCACTAACCTTGGTTTATTCTTTGCCTCGCAGACCGCCATGCTGTATCCCGGGGTCGTCTTTGGCATATGCTTCATCCTGAATTGTTTCATCTGGGGCAAACACTCCTCGGGGGCGGTAGGTCTCACCTGTGGTTTACTCCTCTCTGTGATGTGGGTCTGAGAGAGAAATCTCAAAGGTGCTTTCTCAGGAGGCAACTGGATTTTCTTGTTTTTCCTTGAAGATGTTTCGCTTCTCATCCCAGGAGCTTCTTCAGTTCTGACCGAATGGTGGGGAATGTATGCTCCTTGCAGACAGCTGGTCATTTGTACTCTCTCTGAGAGTCGTTGAGGCCACCTGGGGGTTTTCTTGTGTCCTCAGGGTCACCTGAGTGGTGCATGTGTGTGTGGAGCCTTCTTGGAATCACTGCAAGGGGTGTGTTGTAGACCAGAGATAGATGACGTTGTATCCCTCCCCCTCTGTTGAGAGAGGGCCCTTTAATTTTGATCTAGATCAGGGCTCCCCAACCCCGCTTCGTGGACTGGTACTGTTATGATTACTTGCCAGCCAGTGGATCCGGCAGCTGAGTCTGAAGAATCAGAGGAGGAGGAGGAGGAGGGTCCTGGAGTGACATCAGAGTCAGAGGAAGGCTCTGAGGAGCTCCGAGACTCACAGTCGGACGAGGAGCCCGGCCCCTCTACTCACGCTCAGGCTGTGACACAGCTGTGCTGGGAGCCTGAGTTGGGCAGCGATGAAGCACAGCTGGGAGATATTCAGGATGCACGAAAGCGCCGGCAAGAGAAGCAAGTAGAACAGAGGGATGCAGTGGAGCGGCTCCAAAGTCAAAGGAGAAGGCATTAGGAAGCCACACCTGGGCTGCATTATAAAAGGGGAGGTGTGGGAGGTGCTGGTTGCCAAAGGCAGCCGTTCATGTTGAGGATGGAGTTTCTGTGGACTGAGTTCGTTCGCCTTGGACGTTGACTCAGGTCTGTGAGAATAAAAGGGGTTGGGTTTTTTTTTGCGGTTCCTATCTGTTTCTTGGAAGAGGGGTTTCTCCTTCTGAGCAGAACAAGGACTCACGTAGGCTGGGACAGAACAGGTACCGGGCCGTGGCATGTCAGCAACCGGTCCACACAAACAAGCAAAGCCCCATCCGTGGGATGCAGGCAGCACACAAAACCACGCACTCTCCGGTCTGTGGAAAAACCTTTCTCCACGGAACCGGTCCCTGGTGCCCAAAAGGTTGGGGACCTGTGAGCTAGATGGCCTCTTGGAGCCCTCTTTCAAACCAGCGGCCTTCTCTGTCCAAAAGGTGGATTTGCTGTCTTCAAAAGATCTCTGAAATGCAGATGGACAGCTGAATCTCATCCTGATGGCTTTCTCCTCCTAGCTTGTGCCACGTGCTTATGAAGCGGCGGTTTTGTTTCCCCAATGTGCCGGTTTCCTTGAAGACGTTTCGCTTCTCAACCGAGAAGCTTCCTTGGTTCTGGCAGGGGTGGTGGGGGGTGAGGAGAGGGCAGGATGGAAGGATCATGTTTCTTTGCAGCCATTTGGTTGTCTGCACGCTCTCTGAGAGCTGTTGAGGCCGTCTGGGTCTCCTCTCTCAGCAGAGGGGGAGGGAGATAATAGCCTGTCTGCTGTCTACAAAAAAGCCCTTGCACCGCTCAGGTGACCCTGAGGACGCAGGTAAACCTCCAGGTGGCCTCAGCGACTCTCAGAGAGAGTACAAATGACCGGATGACTGCAATGAATATAAATCCTTCCATCTTCCACCGTTCAGTCAGAGCTGAAGAAGCTTCTGGGGTGAGAAATTTGGCTAGTCTAAAGAAAACAAGAAATAAGGGAGACACGATATCTGAGGGGCTGCCACAAGGAAGAGGAGGGGGTCAAATTATTCTCCAAAGCACCAGAGGGAAGGATGAGAAACAACGGATGGAAACTGACCAAAGAGAGAAGCAACCTGGAATTGAGGAGAAACTTCCTGACAGTGAGGACAATCAACCAGTGGAACGGCTTGCCACCAGAAATCATGGGCGCTGCATCGCTGGAGGTTTTTAAGAAGAGACTGGACAGTCACTTGTCTGAGATGGTCTAGGTTCTCCTGCTTGAGTGGGGAGCTGGACTAGAAGACCTCTAAGGTCCCTTCCAGCTGCTATTCTATTCTATTCTCTTCCATGATTCTATTCTATTCTATTCTATTCTATTCTATTCTATTCTATTCTATTCTATTCTATTCTATTCTATTCCATTCCATGATTCTATTCTATTCTATTCTATTCTATTCTATTCTATTCTATTCTATTCTATTCTATTCTATTATTCTATTCTATTCTATTCAACAAAAAGTCCAGTTGTCATAAAAGGGCCAAGTTTGAAGACCCCTGCTTGTGGACCACAACTCCCAGAATTCCTCAGCCAGCATGCCTGGCTGAGGAATTCTGGGAGTTGAAGTCCAGAAGTCATAAAATGGCCAGGTTTGAAGACCCCTGGTCTGAGCGTCTGGCTCTGCCTTCCAGGTCCCGTTCCCCACCATGGTGGCTCTGCTCTGCATGTGGTTCGGGATTTCCTTGCCCCTGGTGTACCTGGGCTACTACTTCGGCTTCCGCAAGCAACCTTACGACAATCCCGTGCGGACCAATCAGATCCCAAGGCAGATCCCGGAGCAGAGGTGGTACATGAATCGCTTTGTGGGGTGAGTCTTCTAAGCCGGCCTCATTGCAAGTTGGGGATAGGAAGTAGAGTAGAATTACTCTACCTAGCTGCGTACTGATCCGAGTTCAGAAAAGCCTTGTGTGTTGTTAAAGTGAGGATAATAAAATAGGAGTTTATTTATTTAAGCCAGGGGTCTTCAAACTTGGCCCTTTTATGACTTGTGGACTTCAACTCCCAGAATTCCACAAGTCATAAAAGGGCCACGTTTGAAGACCCCTGATATAAACAGGATAATAAATAGCAGTTTTATTCATTTAAATAGTGGACCATCCCTTAAATAGGAGCCAGCCGTGTGCAGCAGCTGCCAAAAAAGCCAACACAGTGCTAGGCTGCATTAACAGAGGGATAGAATCAAGATCATGTGGAGTGTTAATACCACTTTACAAGGCCTTGGTAAGGCCACACCTGGAATACTGCATCCAGCTTTGGTCACCACAATGTAAAAAAGATGTTGAGACTCTAGAAAGAGTGCAGAGAAGAGCAACAAAGATGATTAGGGGACTGGAGGCTAAAACATACAAGGAACAGTTGCTGGAATTGGGTATGTGTAGTTTAATGAAGAGAAGGACCAGGGGGGACAGGATAGCAGCATTCCAATATTTGAGGGGTTGCCACAAAGAAGAGGGAGTCAAGCTACTCTCCAAAGCCAGCCAGGATAAGAAGCAACGGTGGGAAACTAATCAAGGAGAGAAGCAACCTAGAACTAAGGAGAAACTTCCTGACAGTGAGGACAATTAATCAGTGGAACTCCTTGCCTCCAGAAGTGGTGAATGCTCCAACACTGGAGGTTTTTAAAAGAGGCTGGACAGCCATTTGTCTGAAATGGTATAGGGTTTCCTGCCTGAGCAGGGGGTTGGACTAGATGACCTCCAAGGTCCCTTCCAACTTTATTATTATTTTTATAAACAGGATAGCAACATTTTATTTTACTGGTTTTATTTTAATGATCCGTTCGAACAACATCACAGGCTTCCCTAATAACTGTTTCTCCTCCCTCCCTCCCTTCCTAGGATCCTGATGGCTGGAATTCTGCCTTTTGGTGCCATGTTTATCGAACTTTTCTTCATTTTCAGCGTAAGTTCTGTGCTCCCCACCCCCCGGTTCCCAGCTGCTTTGCGCCTTTAATGCGAAATATTCCTTGCCCAGACCGAGAACTCACAACCCAGCATGGTGCTTCCTATAACACCCTCTGCTCGGGGAGACGGCTGCAGACTTGTCTCAGCGTCCCACACAAGTTCTTCTCTATTTTGGTTAGCGAATCGTTCAATTTATACGCTGACTGTCTCGTCAGCAAGAGACTCGGAGCAGCTTACAGCAGGATTTTTTTAAAAAACCAAACCTACGAAGGACAGGCAGTGCTCGTCTTACAACCACGTTGACGTTGCTAAGCGAGATACCTGTGAATTTGGCCCCGTTTTTAACCACCTCCCTTGTACCAGTTAAGCGATTTGTAGCAATTGTTAAGCGGGTCTCACGGTCGTTAAAGTGAACCTGGCTTCCCCTGTCGACTTTGCTGGTCGGAAGATTGCAAAAGGGGGATCACATGACAGACAAACACACACACACACACACACACACACACACGGGACAGTGCAAACCGTCGTAAATATGAGCCAGTTGCCAAGCAGCCGGATTTTGATTACGTGACCCCGGGGGACGCTGCAACGGTCGTAAGTGAGAAGCGGTCGTAAGTCCGTTTCTTCAGTGCCATTGGGACTTTGGATGGCCATTCGACGAACCGTCCTTAGTCCAGGGCTACCTGTATTCACATTAAAATCAATAAAATTAGCCTACAGTGGGATGATGGTGAGTTGTTTTTCACCCACTGACTCCCTCCAGCGTGCAACTGGCCCGTCCGGACCCCAGGCCGATCGGAAGAGGAGGGTCTGTGTGGATCTCACCTTGAGGGGCACCGTGCTCCAAAGGACAAGGGCCACAGCAGGAAAGAATCCTTGGCCAACTGGGTCCTACTAGAGTGGGACAAGGGGGTGAGATCTCTAGGGAGATTCTCCATCATCCAGGTCGTGGTTGTCCCAAAGGTGCTTCCTTTTGTCTCCCCCCCTTTCCCCCCCCCTCTTGGAAGACGTTTCTCTCATCCGAGATTTATACTCCCTGCGGACAGCCGGTCCTTTGCCTCCTTTTAGAGAGTCGTTGAGGCCACCTGGAGGTTTGTTTGTGTCCTCAGTTGTCCCAAACTGTTGCTTTTTCAGGAGGCGACTGGGCTGTTTTTCTTTGAAGAGGTTTTGCTTCCCATCCCAGAAGCTTCTTCAGGTTCTGACTGGATGGTGGGGAAGGGGAGGATTTATACTCCTTGCAGACAGCTGGTCCTTTGCCTTCTTTCAGAGCGTCGTTGAGACCACGTGGAGGTTTGTATGTGTCCTCAGGGTCACCGGAGTGGTGCAAATGGGTGGGGAGCCTTCCTGGAAGGTCTGCGTTGTAGACTGGAGATAGATGATGTTGTGTCCCTCCCCCTCTGTTGAGGGAGGGCCGTTCAGTTTTGACCCAGATGGCCTCTTGAGAACGTTCCAAGAAGGCTCCCCACCCATTTGCACCACTCGGGTGACCCTGAGGACACAGGTAAACCTCCAAGTGGCCTCAACGACTCTCTAAAACGGGTGTCAAACTCAATTTCATTGAGGGCCACATCAGCATTGCGGTTGCCCTCGGGGCCGGGTGGGTATGGCCAGGGTGGGCGTGGCCTACTGGGTGGGTGTGGCTAGAGTGCATATGGCCTACTGGGTGGGCATGGCCAGCTCTACATCGTTTGCATCAAGGGTGCCTATGGGGGTCTGGGCAGGAGTGGGACAGATCTGGGGGTCTCTGGCAAGAGGAGGGTCTCTGGGCCAGGGCCCAGGCAGCGGCAGCCATTCCCTCACTGTTTCCAGGATGGCTTTGCGGGCCACATGAAACCACTTTGCGGGCCGGATCCGGCCCCCGGGCCTTGTGTTTGACATGTCTGCTCTAAAAGAAGGCAAATGACCAGCTGTCTGCAAGGAGTATAAATCCTCCCCTTCCCCATCATCCAGTCAGAACCTGAAGAAGCTTCTCGGATGAGGAGTGAAACGTCTTCAAAGAAAAACAGTCCAGTTGCCTCGTGGAAAAGCAGCTTTGGGACAACTTGAGGACACAGAAAAACTTCCAGGTGGCCTCAACGACACTCTAAAAGGATGCAAAGGACCAGTATAAATGTTTCCACTCAAGGGGGTGATAGTTCCTCAGGTCGCCCGGCTTTAAAGGTCATAACCAAGATCCTGAGTATCTGCGGGTCTTTCTTCGATCCAGGCCATCTGGGAGAATCAGTTCTACTACCTCTTTGGCTTCTTATTCCTGGTGTTCATCATCCTGGTGGTCTCCTGTTCCCAGATCAGCATCGTCATGGTGTACTTCCAGCTCTGCGCTGAGGTAAAGTGGGGGGGGGGGGACAAGGGGCGGGTCACAGGGTTGGGGAACCCGGGTGTGCCACGGACCCAGAGTCTCAGGCCTCCGAGGTGCAGCAAAGGGTCTGTGTCCTGCAGAGTTAGGGGTGCGGATTGGGACCCAGAGAAGGAAGTCGGAGAGAAAGTATTCACCATCGCAGTGGGAGACCCAGTAGAAGAGGATACTGGTAGGGTTGAAATGTGGGGTCCTGAGTGCTCTCTGAGCTGGGTGGTTTTCTTGCAGACGTTTCGTGACCCAAGTAGGGAACATCATCAGTGCTAGAAGGGAGGAGGAGGAGGAGGAGGAGGAAGATAACTGTGGGGTCCTTGGTGCTCTCTGAGGGTGGGGATGTTGGATAGCGATGTAGTTAGAATGCCACATTGCAGGTTAACTCTGCCGACTGCCAGCAGTTCGATTCTCACTGGCTCAAAGTCGACTCTGCCTTCCTCCATCCTTCCCAGTTCGGTAAAATGAGGACCCAGATTGTTGGGGGCAGCGTGGCAACAATGCTGTCATTATAAACCACGCTGTAAAGCGCCACGGGGTGATGTATAAGACTAAGTGCTATTGGCGCCTCATTTATAGCAAGAGCAGTTAGAGTTATATACCGTTTCGCAGGGCTTTCCAGTGGTTTACAGAGTCAGCCTGTTGCCCCTCCCCCCCAACAATCTGGGTCCTCAGTTTACCAACCTCGGAAGGATAGAAGGCTGAATCAACCTTGAGCCGGTCAGGATTGAACTCCAGGCTGTGGGCAGAGTCAACCTGCAGTCCTGCCTTCTAACCACGGCGCCACCAGGGCTCTTACGACCTTTCTTTGCCACCGTTCTTAAGTGAGTCGCTGCAGTCGTTAAGGGAATTGTGAGGTCGTTAAGTGAATCTGGCTTTGCCTGTTGATTTTGGTAGTTGGAAGCCGTCCAGGAAGGTCACGGACGGTGGTGACGTGAGCCAGGGACACTGCAACCCTCATAGGTACATGCCGTTTGCCAAGCGCCCGGATTTCGATCAAGTGACCCCTGATGGGGGTGCTGCGAGGGTCACTAACTGCGAGGACCGGTTGCCAGTCACTTTTTTTCACTGCCTTTGTAACTTTGAACGGTCGCTAAATGAACGGTTGCAACTAGAGGTAATCCAAGGCGGGTCTGCTTATTTTGGCAGGATTATCGGTGGTGGTGGAGGACCTTCTTGGTCTCTGGAGGATCCGCCTTCTACGTGCTGATCTACGCGGTCTTCTACTTCGTGAATAAGGTGCTCATTTTTATTTTAGGGTTTTATTTTTATTTTTATTTTATTTTAGTATTTTTATTTTATTTTTATTTTATTTTAGTATTTTTATTTTATCTTTATTTTATTTTAACTATTTTATTTTAGTATTTTTATTTATTTTATTTTATTTTAGTATTTTTATTGTTTTTTTGTTTTAGTATTTTTATTATTTTCATTTTTATTTATTATTTTAGTATTTTATTTTATCTTATTTTTATTTTAGTATTTTAATTTCATGTATTTTATTTTATTATTTTATTTTATTATTTTTATTTTAGTATTTTATTTTATTGTTATTTTAATTTATTTGATTATTTTATTTTTATTTTATTTTAGTATTTTTATTTTATTTTATTTTTATTTTAACTATTTTATTTTAGTATTTTATTTTATTTTTTTATTTTATTTTAGTATTTTTATTGTTTTTGTTTTATTTTAGTATTTTTATTATTTTCATTATTTTATTTTAGTATTTTATCTTATTATTTTTATTTTAGTATTTTAATTTTATGTATTTTACTTTATTATTTTATTTTATTATTTTTATTTTAGTATTTTATTGTTATTTTAATTTATTTTATTATTTTATTTTATTTGATTATTGTATTATTTTTTATTGTTTTATTCTTTACCCAATTCAGAATGGCCCCTCTCTCTCTCCCAGACTGCTCACAGTTTGCACGGCTGTCTGCTCTCCCTTTATAGAGAGTCCTCGACTTACGACCGTGACTGAGCCCAGCATTGTTAAGCGGGTTGTTAAGCGGGTCACCACACCATTGCGCTTGAGATTACCACCGTTCTTGCAGCAGTTGTAAACTGAAGGCAACGGTCGTAAAGCAAACTCACAGTCGTTAAATGAACCTATTGTCCATCGTGGGCATTTTTGGCCGGAACTGCAACTAAACACCAGTTTCTGGCAAAACAACAACAACAAAAAAAACCATTGTAAATTGTGGTCATGTAACACAGGATGCTGCAAACAGTTGTAAAGTGCAACTCGTTGCCGAGCACCTGAAATGCAGTCACGTGGGGTGGACGTCGGCACTTTGCATCTGGGTCATAACTTCCTTTGGGGGCGGGGGGGGGTGTCCGTTGTAACTTTGAAGTTTGGGACTGGTCATAAGTTGAGAACTCTCCGTCCAAGCTGAGGAGAGAGTTACGTGGCATCAGTAATTATCAGTGGGAGGCCACATTCTTCTGAGCACCTCAGAAGAAGCGTTGAAGGGACCCTGGAGGTCTTCTAGTCCAGACTTCCCCAAACTTTCAGGGCTGGCGGTCCGGAGCGGGGAGAGGGGGGAAAGAAGGGATGGTGTTACGGGAGGTGAACGCAGGCGCACGTGCGTGTGTATGCGCGAACACGCATTGTTCGTGCAAGAGGGACCCTGAGCACTCACCTGTGTGGGGACGTGAGTGCTCGCACGTCGGGACGTGAACGGCCACAATGCTCGTGGCGATGCGCAAGTGGGGACACAAATGCCCACGATGCTCGTGGCGATGCACGAGTGGGGACGCAATGCCCACCCACGCGCCCACACCAGCTGGCCATTCACACAGCCCGGGGGCTAATAGGCCACAGCCCGGGGGCCGCGGCCCACAGATTGGGGACCCCTGTTCTAGTCCAACCCCCTGCTCAGGCAGGAAACCCTATACCATTTCGGAAAATGGCTGTCCAGTCTCTTCTTGAAAACCTCCAGTGATGGAGCACCCACAGCTTCTGGTGGCAGGTTGTTCCACGGATTGTTCTCACTGTCAAGAAATTCCACCTTATTTCTTGCTTCTCTCCTTGATGAGTTTCCATCCGTTGCTTCTTGTCCTGCCTTCAGGCGCTTTGGAGAACAGGTTGACCCTCCCTCCCCCCTCTTCTTTGGGGCAGCCCCTCAAATATTGAACGACTGCTATCATGTCCCCCCTGGTCCTTCCTTGCCTCCCTGAAGCCCCCCCCTCCCCTTCATTTTCCCTCCCCTAACTCCATTTTTCTTCTCTTCCAGCTGGACATTGTGGAATTCATCCCCTCCCTGTTGTATTTCGGCTACACGGCCCTCATGGTGCTGTCCTTCTGGCTCCTGACCGGGACCATCGGCTTCTATGCAGCCTACATGTTTGTCCGCAAAATTTACGCCGCGGTGAAAATAGACTGAAGGTGCCGGCACACCCAGGTGGCACTGAGCCAGCACCAGCCTTTGGTTTCCTCTTAGGAAGGAAAGCGGGGAACTTTTTTTTCCTGTTTCTCCCGAGGAAAGAAAAAGAAAAAAAAAACTTAGGGAGCAGGACGCAGGAAATAACAACAACAATAATAATAATAATAATAAAAAGTTCAACTCTTGGAATGTAATTTTTGGCACAAAAATATCGGTGGAATCTCCTGGAGGGAAGGGTGTATAGATTCTTTACCTTTTTAATTCTACGCTATTCTGAATCTAAGGGATTTTTTTAAAAAACAACAACAACACAAAACACACAAAACAAAAACGCCAGTCCATCCCTTTCGATGAATATTCCTCTGTCTACTTTCCGACCGGTCACCCACGATGGCAGCGATCAGGAGGAGCGATTCTCCCGTCGCCTTTTGCTGGGGAGAAGACGGTGGGTGCCGCCGTGCCTGGAGGATGCCTAAAACTTGGTTTGCTGACCTTTCTCGGATTAACCTGGTTTTCAGCAACTTCTTCTTCTCCGAGGCTGCAGACGTACTCTTTCTGAGCGAGAGAAAAGTGCAATTTTTCCGAAGGGGCTTTCAAACCGTCTAATCTTCTCACCGGCCTGCCTCCTCGCCCGCTCTCTCTCTCTCTTTTGCGCCGAAAAGCTGGATGGAGAAGGCGACGGCACCTCAAGTTTTAACAGGAAGAACGGGACTGTGGCTCTGGACAGGTCAGCAAATTGGAGGACGACGACGCTCGGGGGGAAAAAAAAATTTGGACCTTTCCCCCCTCCCAAAAAAACCTTCTGGATTATGAGGTGAGAGACCCTGAGCCAAAAAAAAAACCCACCCCAAAAACAAAAACAGATGAGCAATTTTTGCCATGTTCGTGTGCCAAGGAATCCGTGGCTCGGAAAGAACTCTAGCCATGCGGGAGCAAAGGAAGGACTTTGGGCCAACTCTGCATTTTGGAAAGGAATCGAGGGCACCGGTTCTCCAGGTATTTCTGAAACCATGCTCCCTTCCCCTGCACGCACGCACACACACACACACACCCCTTGCCCGCCAGCCCCGTCGAGAGCTACGTCCTTCCCCCCCCCCCCCGTTCAGCTCGGTCCTTCGAAATCAAAGAGATTCAGTCCTGTCTCTCTTATCCGTCGCTGTGCAAACGCCAGATTTGTGAACGCGAGCCGGGGAGATTAATTCACGGGCTCACCAATCTTAATCCTGATGCTGACTGGTGTGTGTGTGTGGGGGGGGAATCAATTTGGAAAACTCTTGACATTCTGCTTATGCTGGAGGGTTTGCAAAAAAAATCACCCCAAATCGAGTTGCTGGAGGGGCGGGAAAAAAAACCCCACTAAAGACGCTACTTGGATTTTTCTTTTCTTTTTTTTCTGTATGAACGGAAAATGGGTTTGGTTGAGTTTTTTTTAAGACCGCCGAAGAAGAAAAAAAGTTGCAAATTCCCCACCCGTCCCCAAAAATGCCCTCTAGAGCAGTTCACAGTGTTTTAATCTGAGGATTTTTTTTTTAAAAATACAACTTCCATTATTTTGGACCTAAGGTCTCCTAAGGGTGAAACCTACGTGCGTCGTGTGGAAGGGAAGCTTTCCATTTTCTGTGAACGTATCTTAAAAAAGAGGTCAAAATGCATCTCTCGCCAATCACGACCTCTGTTTTTAACAGCCCCTTCCTTTCCTCTGCCCCCACCCCCACCCCTCCCCAGCTTTTGCCCTGCCTGGATGGGGGAAGGGTCTCTGCCCAAGGCCCGAAGACTGGCTATCCGCTCCTGGCTGTCTCCTCGCGTACCGCACCGAGGTCCCATCAGCCAGGACCGCGGTTGGGCCGAGGGACTCCTGGGGGGGGCCGAGGGACTCCTGGGGGGGGGTGAACTTTGGTTTTGATTCGAGTGGGTCATTTTCCCCTGCCCCGCTGGATCTGCTCCAGCCCCGCTGTATTTTTTTCTGTACTGTTTGAGCCCAAATGTAAATAAATGCTCTGTTCTCCCACGCGCCTTTGGTAGGTATTTTTGGAGCCCAGACTGCCACGATCCGATTTTCAAGGCAACGGTTCATTTGATCGTTGGGAAATTGGGTCTGTAAAGTCAAGTTTGTAAAAATGGGTGGCTTTGCTGAATTGGGTAACCTTAAATGTTTGGTAATTAATTGATAAATGGCATTTGCACCTCCAAGGGGAGTAAGGCAGAGAAGACGCTTTCTTAGGTGGCACCGGGTGGTTTAAGCCAGGGGTCCCCAACACACACACACCGGTCCGTGGACCGGTACCGGGCCTTTTGCTCCTTTTGCAAATGCTGAATTGAGGAGTGAATTGAGACCGCAAAGGCGTTGGGATCCCTCTAACCGCCTTCCTGCGTTCAGTGATTCTCAACCTGGGCAGCTTTGAGCTGGGTGGACTTCAACTCCCAGAATTCCCCAGCCAGCACAGCTCAAAAGTTGCTCAAACACTATCCTGGGGTAAACAATAGAGAGGCTGCCTGGAGTACAAGGGATTAATTTTGCTGGTTTAAATGGCTGGACAGCCATTTGTCTGAAACAGTCTAGGCCAGGGGTCTTCAAACTTGGCCCTTTGATGACTTGTGGACTTCAGCTCCCAGAATTCCTCAGCCAGGAATTCTGGGAGTTGAAGTCCACAAGTCATGAAAGGGCCGTTTGAAGACCCCTGGTATAGGCCTTAGGGGGTTGGACTAGATGACTTCCAAGATCCCTTCCACTACTACTACTAGTAGTAGTACTACTTCTTTTCTTCCTTCTCCTTCCTTTTTCTTCTTTTATTATTATTAATTATTATTATTATTATTATTCCTAGAATTTCTCCAGCAGGTTTTTATCTAGATGGGAACGATGCTCCTGTTGTGTTTCCAAATGTCTTTGACTTATGATTCATATTTGAACCCAGAATTTCCATTGCGAAGCAAGACCGTTGTTAAGTGAGTTCTGCTCCATTTTATGACCTTTCTTGCCGCAGAATCACGGCAGTGGTTAAGCGAGCAACATGGTCGTTAAGTGAATCTACCTCCCCCATTGACAGAAGGTCACAGAAGGGGATCACGGGAGCCAACCGGGACTCGGCAACCGTCAGAAATAGGAGTCATTTGCCAAGCCTCCGAATTTTGATCACACACCCGTGGGGAGGCCACCACAGTCGTTACGTGTGAAGAACAGTCCTGTCTTATTTTTTTCAGCGCCGTCGTGACTTCAAGCGGGCACTCAAGGAACAGTCGTAAGTCGAGAACGACCTGCGTTTGACAGGCACAAAGCAAGACAGGCTAGATCAGAACGCCAGAAGAACCAAGACAGACAGAGATCCGATCTCTTTGGTTCTCATAAATGTGCCCATTAACTCGTGCCAAAAAAAACACCCTTAAAGGTAGTCCTCAAGTTACAACGGTTCACTTAGTGACCCTTCAAAGTTACAGCGGCACTGAAAGAAGTGACTTGTGACCATTTTTCACACGTAGCGACCATCGCAGCATGGTCACGTGATCAAAATTCAGACGCTTGGCAACTGACTCGTATTTACGATGGTTGTCGTGTCCCGGGGTCACGTGATCAACTTTGGGGACCTTCTGACGAGCACAGTCCATGGGGTGGAAGCCAGATTCACTTAACAACCGCGTTACCAATTTAACAACTGCAGGGAATTCAACTTAACAACTGCGGCACGAAAAGTGGTAAAAAGGGGCAAAGCTCGCTCAACAGATTGTAACAACATAGGTTTGGGGGTCCATTGTGGTCGTTGAGGATTACCCGTACAATTTTATTGGGGGGAAAAAGACGACTTATGACCGGTTTGTCAGGCTGAAAACCGTTGCAACATCCCCAAGGTCACATGATTAAAATCCAGGCAACTGGCATGGACCTACGACAGTTGCAGCATCCTGGGGTCATATGATCACTCTCTGCAACCTTCTCAGCTGGGGTTAATAATAATAATGATAAAGTTGGAAGGGACCTTGGAGGTCATCTAGTCCAACCATGTTCTGACCCAGCCTACGTGAGTCCTGGTTACGCTCAGAAGGAGAATCCCCTCTTCCAAGAAACAGGCAGAACCGCAAGAAAAACCAACCCCTTTTGTTCTCCACAGAGCTGAGTCAACGTCCAAGGCGAGCAAACACAGTCCACAGAAACTCCATCCTCAACACAAACGGCAGCCTTTGGCAACCAGCACTTCCCACACCTTCCCTTTTATAATGCAGCCCAGGCGTGGCTTCCTAACGCCTTCTCCTTTGCCTTTGAAGCCGCCCCACTGCATCCCTCTGTCCTACTCGCTTCTCTTGCCGGCGCTTTCGTGCATCCTGAATATTTCCCAGCTGTGCTTCATCGCTGTCCAACTCAGGCTCCCAGCACAGCCGTGTCACAGCATAAGCGCGAGTAGAGGGGCCGGGCTCCTCGTCCGACTGTGAGTCTCGGAGCTCCTCAGAGCCTTCCTCTGGCTCTGATGTCACTCCAGGCCCCCCCTCCTCCTCCTCCTCTGATTCCTCAGACTTGGCTGCTGGATCCATTGGCTGGCGAGGAATCACAACAGCTGGACTGGCTGAATGATGGCATGGTTCACTTAACAACTGCAGGGATTCACTTAACAACTGTGGCAAGAAAAAGTCGTAAAACGAGGTGAAACTCACTTAACGAATGTCTCCCTTAGCAATGTAAATTGGTGGGGTCAGTTGCGGCCGTAAGTTGAGGACTACCTGTATTGGGGTTCTCTCCCACAAGGATAAATAAATAAATAAATCCCTTAAGATTGGAAATTGAGGGCTGCAAAGCCTGTGATCACTCCCTCGCCCTCACAGGACAGCTGCAACCTTTCGCCCAGTGTGATTGTGGTTGCCAACCGTCAGCACAACTTTTAAGAGAAACGCGCAGACCTCATGCAGCTGAAGCAGCGACGCCGTTCCTGGCTGGTTGTTTCCCCATTTGTAGGCCAGCCTGGCTTCGACACCACACCCCGTTCCTTTATTTTGGCCTTTGAGGAGTTGTGGACAGCAGTTAGCTGTTACTAGTCTCGTGTTTCCTTAGAGAAGTGGCCTTTTTTTTTTTAGCATCTTCTGGATTCGGACATCCAAAGTTAAAACTTAACGTTCAAAAAGTTGAAATTGAAAAAGTTAAACTCAATTAGAATTAATCCCAGTCAGAATTTAAACAGAAGAGGACAACACGGGAGGTTTTTAAAGAGATTGAAATGTCTGAAATGGTATTAGGGATTCCTGCCTGAGCAGGGGGTTGGACTAGAAGACCTCCAGGGTCCCTTCCGACTCTGTCACTCTGAAACCTGGCTTATAGCATCTCCTGCCTGAGTGGGGAGGCTGGACTAGAAGACCTCCAGGGTCCTCCGACTACTATTTTTATTGTTTTATTGAAAAATAGCACTTTATTAGTGCACCACTGGTTTTGATTGGTTTTGCACTAGAACAAGTCAATGAGGCCGTTTTGCAGAGAATTTTAAAAACCTGGCTGGGGGACTTTCAACCCACCTTCCCATGTGGCAAACTACGACAGGTAGACTTGCAACCGTTTGTTTAGCCCCTGAAGTTATAAAAGCCCTGAAAAAAGGGGGGCTTACGGCTGGTCCTCGCTTTTATGACCGTCACAGCATCCCATTGTCACGGGCGTTCGGCAGTTGACGTGTATTTATAATAATAATAATAAGTTGGAAGGGACCTTGGAGGTCATCTAGTCCAACCCCCTGCTCAAGCAGGAGACACGTGTTGTGATGTTCCCAGCCGGCTTCCAACAAGGAAAAGTCAAGGAGGGGAAGCTGGATTCACGTAACGACCGTGCAGTTCGCTTAACGACTGTGGGGAAAAAGTGGTACATGACTCGCTTAACCACCCTCTTCCCTAGGAATTCTGGTCCCAGTTGGGGTTGTAAGCCGAGGACTATCTTTGCTACATGTGTAAGGAGCAGTCCTTCCTTTCTGTGCAAAAGCAATTCACACTTATAACAGAATGTTAACAGAGCTGGAAGGGACCTTGGAGGTCTTCTAGTCCAACCCCCTGCTCAGGCAGGAGACCCTATACTGTTCCAGATAAATGGCTGGCCAGTCTCTTCTTAAAAACATCCAATGTTGGCGCATTCACCGCTTCTGGAGGCAGGTTGTTCCACTGGTTGATTGTCCTCACTGTTAGGAAGTTTCTCCTTAATTCCGGGTTGCATCTCTCCTTGATGAGTTTCCATCCGTTGCTTCTTGTGCTGCCTTCAGGTGCTTTGGAGAATAGCTTGACTCCCTCTTCTTTGGGGAAGCCCCTGAGATACTGGAAGACAGCTGTCATGTCCCCCCTCGTCCTTCTCTTCATTAGACTAGACAGACCCAATTCCAGCAGCTGTTCCTTGTATGTTTTAGCCTCCAGTCCCCTAATCATCTTTGCTGCTCTTCTGTGTACTCTTTTCAGAGTCTCAACATATTTTTTACATCATGGTGACCAAAACTGGATGCAGGATTCCAAGTGTGGTCTTACCAAGGCCTTGTAAAGTGATATTAACACTCCACGTGATCTTGATTCTATCCCTCTGTTAATGCAGCCTAGCACGGTGTTGGCTTTTTTGGCAGCTGCCGCACAACGGCTGGCTCATGTTTAAGTGATTGTCCACTAGGACTCTGAGATCCATCTCACAGTTACTACTATTGAGCAAGGTACCACCTATACCAGGGGTAGGCAACCTCGGCTCTTTTATGACTCTCGTGGCATAGCTGACTCAGGAATTCTAGGAGTTGAAGTCCATGAGTCATAAAAGAGCCGAGGTTGCCTACCCCTGACCTATACTATACCTGTCCATTTCGTTTTTCTTGCCTAAATGTAGAACTTTATTACTTTAGCCCAGTCGTGGATTCTACTTAACACACCTGGTCATTTCTGCCCGACACCAGGGGAAAAAAAAACAAAAACAGAAGGTGTCATACTTCAAACCTTTTAATAAGCAATTTCATTTTAAAAAAACAAAACAAAAAAAAACAGACACCCTCTTTCCTTTTAAAACTTAATTCTGTAAGACGAAAAAGAAAAACCTAACTGAACAGTTGATGAGCTGTTAAATGTTTCCTAATGGCACTTCAAAAAAATCTTGTCAAAACCGGGACTTGAAAGAAGTCCTACATTACTCCGATCAAAAGAGGTCATTTGCTGTGTTTAGGGGGGGGAGAGAAGAAAAAAGTGCTCAGTTGGGTGAGGGGGTTCCATGTCAGGCAGGGGGAAAGAGGGACGGAGGGTGGGCGGGCTCTGATTTAAAACACACACACACAAAATTCCTCTGTACAACAAAGCCACCTGTGTAAGCCACTGTTTCTCAACCTGGACCACTTGTGGTCTGCTCGTCCAATCATTGCAGAGAGTCAACAGAAGGACTGAAATCCTACTTCCTCTTCAAATCAAGGTGAGACACCTGTCCTCCCAGGTGACCTCTCTCTTGCACAGGTAAGGCCTAGCATGCGTGACCCTCAAATCGGCAAGGATACCAAGAGGCCAGCTGTTCGATCCTCAAGACAGGCCGACCGAAAGTTCGTAAACCCTGAAGCTTTGGGGAATTATTTGTGGGGTGGGTGTGAGGAGGTCAACATCCCCTCTCTTCCTCCTCCCAAATGGCCAGCGTGGGTCTTCCCTGCCGTTTTGTAATCCATCTGCAAGGAACACCTGTTGCAAACACCTGGAAGAGGGGGCTATACTGCAAGGAACACCTGTTGCAAACACCTGGAAGAGGGGGCTACATATAATTTAACACACCACATCGGTATTGCTTTTGTTTTGTTTAGAACCCAAACCACAATTGTCGGAAATTTTAACACCAGGGAGTTTGAGAACCGACCCCCCCCTCCCAAAATGGGGCTTTTGATTCATCTTTTTTTAAAAAGGGGGGGGGAATATTTGCCTCACTTTGGGGTGACTGAAAAGCTTGAAGAAGCAACCCATTTGGGCCCTGGATAACTTGGCGCAGCCGACAACTCGCCGCGGGTCACGAGTTAACACTAAATCCTGAAGAAATGGTGGAACAGAATCATTAAAGGCAGAGGAGGCGATGGGGGGGGTGGGGTGGGAGGTGGGTTAAAATGAAATGTTGAACGACAAAAAATTGTATTATTTTTTTTTAAAAAAAAATCAGTGTAAATACTTAAAATTGTTGAATTGTCCCGCCATGTCTACGCTGAGTTGGCCACACCAAATTGTCCCGTTCCGAATCTTTTTTTGGCTCGTCATCTTGGGCATGAAGTCCCAAGGTAAGGAACCACATTAAATCATTGTGAGAAGTTGGATTCTTTATTACAGAACGTGCAAACGGGAGAGGGGAACGCTCCGATTCAGTTCGTGGAATAGCTGTGGGCCCAACAGAGAGGCGGATATTTTCCAGGGAGTTTGGATTTTATTGGCCTTAACTGCTATAAGGGGACAGTGGGATCTGTCATCCAAAATAAATTCATACCCCCCCTAGTATCAAATGCATAAAGTCTTCAAACAAAGCAGAATCACGGGACGGGGGAAAGGGGGGGTGTCATCAAATAAAATAATTCCCGAGGAAAACAAATAGCAAAGAGAGAGAAAGTTGACCGCTTATTACAGAGTTCGCTTAAAATACTTCCCCTTCATGGGGTTATTTTCAGTTTTAAGTTATTGATTCCCATAGATCACTCTAAAAGCCATTAGGACTACTGTAGGGCCTCTTTCTTAAGGGGGAGATTAAAATTAATCCCACTGGCGGAGAGGGAAGAATTTGGGACGTTTTCCTAGGATGGGCAACCCGCTGAATCCAAGGCATATTCTGAATTACAAAAGGGAAGGGTGGAATACCACAGGGAACAGGAGCACCCAGTAGGTGTTGCTCTCAAATCCTGAGTAATTTGCTCTTTTAGGAGGGGGGGAAAAAAGAAAATAAAATCTCAGGATTTCAGCCAGCCGAAGAGAAACAATTCACTATATACACCGGAAACAGATCAACACTCTGCTTACTGCTAAGCAAAAGGGAAGAAATGACTCTGAACAAAGAGCTTTGAATGTCCTGTGGATTTAGCTTCACAAAAGAGCCAACAAAGCCAACGAAAGCAAAATTTGGGTGGAAGAAAAAGAAAACCCCACACACACACAGAGACCAAAGACACGAGCTAAACCTGGCGCCGAGAGTGCAAAATAGCAATAGCGCTTATCTGCCGCTTCGCAGTGCTTTGCAACCCTCTCTAAGCGGCTCACAGAGTCAGGGTATCCGACAATCTGGATCCTCGTTTTACCGACCTCGGAAGGATGGAAGGCTGAGTCGACCTGGAGCCGGTCAGGATCGAACTGCTGGCAGTCGGCAGTGTTAGCCTGCAACGCTGCATCCTAACCACTGCGCCACCACAGCAACAACTCTCCTTAATAAAATGGTTCAAAGGAGACGAGATTACCGAGTAGGAAAAAGGGTCACACAAAAGCGCCTTACATGGATTCCTCTTGACCAGGGTGATCAACTATGGCGACTTTACGACCCGTGGACTTCAACTCCCAGAATTCCTGAGACAGCCAGTTCTTCCCTTGCCGAGGAATACAAGTCACTTCCTTGGATTGGAGAGGCACAACTTTATACTCTCTGCACTTTAAAAGGCTACACCTGTAGCCATCTGAATACTCTTTTAGGACTCCCTAAGAGTGAACAAGCTTCCTTTCCATTACCCATCGTGCCACAGGGGAAAAAACAACCCAAAATATGTTTTGTGGGCCACTCTACAGAATCACCATCTGTTTTTTGAATGTTACCGCCGGCTCAGGAATTCCGGGAATTTATTTAATTTATTAGATTTATAATTGGAAGCCCACAGGTTGCGAAGTTGCCATGGCTGACCCCTCCTGTCCTTGACTATGTCTTAAAATCACCTTTCTGTTATCGGTTTTTGTGCAGCTGGCATCTGATCCCAAAGATCTGACCTGACCCCAAAGATCTGATCCTATCGTATCTTTCAGGACCTAGAAAGGATCACCCCATAGTGAGCTATCCGTTGTAAATTCGAGGAGCTTGGGAAAAATCCCAATGCTACCTTCTCCTTCCTCGGGAGGAAGAGAGGGGAACACCTTTTTTGCCGTCTCAGGCAAACAGCTCAGCGGCAATAAAACGCATGCCAGGAAAACAAATCCTACTTAAAGGAACAAGAGATGCTTCCGCAAACTACCATTCGAAAGGACGTAACTGAAAGACATTTTTTTAGAATGGCTATTTGGAAAGCACAATTAATTAAAGGCCAGTTGGTTGCCAACCCAGACAGAGTTTAAATAGAATTTCCCCCACTTTATGGTTTATATTTCCTTGCCAGTAGGGGAGAATGTCAATTTAACCCATAAACCCATCACCCAAAGGAAATATTAACTGGCAAAGCAAGAACTCTCCAATTTTTCCTGTGCCCCAAAACATCTAAGGTCACGTACAAATGAAGATCTTCTCTGAAGATCACAGATTCCCTCCCCTGGCAAAGGCAGACGCCCAATCCTCCTTTTTAAGTGCTCATTCGCCAGCAGTGAAATTGATCAGGATACTGACTTCAAGTCTGGTTAATTTTACTCCAGGGTGAACATTTACAAAGTCCTCTCTCCTTCCCCCCCCCAAACCAGGAGCACTTTCGTTCGAAATTGAGAGCCACATAGAACAGCAACTATCTTTTCCCCCCACAGTAGAGAAATATCCTATTTTCCCTCATTCTGGGTTGTTGTTGTTTTTCTTCAACACCGTGATTGAAAGGACCACTTCATTTTCTATTAACAGAAATTCTTCACTCACAGGGGTCTACTCTAAGTAAAATACAAGCCGCAACGCACTCCTGGATTGGCGAGGCACAATTTTATACCATCTGTTCTTTAAAAGGCTACACCTGTAGCTACATGGATAAAGACCCCTTTTAGGTCCTTCACCTCACCAAAAGGCTAAACAAGATTCCTTTTCATTGCCCATTGTGCCGCAGAAAACCCCCCCAAAAAAACAAAACCCAAAATATTTGTGGGCCACTCTGCAGGATCACCACCTTTCTTTGGAAAACTGAAGTTTGGAGAGAGAGAGAGAGAGAGTGGGTCAGTAGTACTTAGGAATATTTGATCTTACAGCTCTTTTGTAAGAAAGATGACTGAAGCTTATATCTCCCCCATCTTTTCTTGTAGGTTTTTTTTTAAAAAAAAACTTAATGCCATTTTCTACAGCAGCAGCAGCAATCAGGCTGAATAGAAGACTCGCCCAAACCACTGCTGATGTTTCAGCATCGGCGTTGAATCTAGGGCTGAAATAAAAACCCATTTTTCTCCTTAGGAAAGAGTCGTCTTTTGATACGGACAGAAATGCTCTGTCTTTGTTGTTGTTTTTAATTATCTTTGGTTGGGTAGTGAAACAAAGAGACAAGCAGCCCCGACAGAGCAGGAGGGTTTATGAGCCGGAACACACGCTTGCGCGTCGCGTTTGCTAAAACGATCGAGCTGAAGGACAGAGAAGAGACAGCAAGTGCCCGAAGCTGCAAACTAAGCCAACAGGTTCTCTGGAATCAGCTTTATGTCTTAAGTCCAATGCCATCTTGGAGAAACTGGAACGTGGAATCATCTTTTTTCCTTCTCGTAGGTTTTGAGGTAGGGATGTGAGGATTGCATAAGAGCACAATGTGCAACTCGTATCTGGACAGGGAGTAACAGGAAATGCAAACCGAGGTATTTAAAAATGCTGAAACCATCAGGAGACGCCCAGCCGTTCTCCAGGGCAAGAAGGCACATGCTGAAATCAGAAAGGCAACGTCTTACCGCGAAGACCCAGGAAGCAGGGCCTGTGGAACTCAATGCCACATGCCATCGATGAGGTAAGTCTTATACAAAACCTTTTGAGACAGATCGCGAAGGACACGCCGCGAGAAAGAAAAGGCTGCCTGCGCCCGACGTAGAAGGCCTACACGCCTGGCACAGACGGGATCCTGCCTATGAAGCGGCAAAGGCCTGAAGCCGACGGGGATGGAAAGCAATCTGGAATTACAAAGAAGAAATAGATTTTTTTTTTAAAAAAGCATCTGCTATGGACAGGCATTGAAAGAGACCAGAGGCGTTACCGCAGAGATCACCTTAGCGTATCTTGGCAAGTAGGAGAGCCAGGGCAGGCCCCCTTAGCTCTGCTCCCTACACAGTGAGGTAAAAGGAAGGGGCCAGTGGGGATACCCCTGAAATGCATGGAGGTGGACCCTCCCCAAATGAGGCCTCCGGCAGCCACTGAAGAGGCATGAGGGGTTAAGAGCAGAGGCCTTTATCATGAGGTATTCACTGTAATACATAGTAAGACTGCTTACTCAGGAAACTACGGGGAAGTAAAACAGAGATGGCTGACCTGGAATTTGCACGAGCGCCCCCAGCTGGGGAGGGCAGAGTTAAGGGCGAGTAGGGGAACAGGACACCTTGGAAAGTCCCTGCCATTCCCATATTTAATCCCCCCCGGGATTAAATCAATGACGGGTGACATTCTGAGCAGGCTCGTTTTCCTCCCTGAAAAAAATGGGGCACCTCCCGCCACCCGTTCCTGGTGACGTCCTGCAGCCCTTGGGGAGATTGGGAGGCCGGACGTCTCTGAATTAAGCCTGCAAAGAAATGAAGGAGAAAGAAGACAGCAGGCAGACGCTAGGGCGAGGGGGTCCCCAACCCCGGAGCCACGGCCCACTCCCGGGCCGTGAGCCATTTGAAACCGAGGCATAGAAGCAGGGGTGGGCGAGCACCCTCTCTGCACGAGCAGTGGGCACATGCGCAGGCTCCAGCGGCAGGCGTGCGTGCTCGCCCCTCG
Source organism: Vipera berus (assembly GCF_964194415.1). NCBI lineage: Eukaryota > Metazoa > Chordata > Lepidosauria > Squamata > Viperidae > Vipera > Vipera berus. Next base: position 65,741 of record NW_027673561.1, read on the forward strand.
TGCAAAGGGAGCTACTCGCCCGGTTGCAGAACCAACCCATCCCCCTCCGCCCCCCAGACAGCAACACTGGAAAGGCTGGGAAACTGCACTAGGGGAAGCGCAACAGAGGACTTGGCTCTCTCTTGCCATCTCGACCTTCTCCGAATCGCCCATCACTTGCTGAGGCAGGCACCAGGTGACTGGGAGTGGCTCTCCGGCCTCCCGGCTTCTCCTCTGCATGGATTTACCTTCCTGGCAAAAGCCAACGCCACAGGCCACGATCCTCCTTCTGACTTTTGCTCTGTGCCGAGTTCACACTAGGGATGTGAGGCCCGAAAGGCCAGAGCATGGGCACCTTGCAGGGAGACAGAAGGGAGCATCAGGGCTCTGCAGCAGAAGAGGAGGCGAGCCAACCTTGCAGGGAGGAAGGGGGCGTGAAAACAAGAGGCCGTTGGGTTAAACTCCCCCTATTCAACAAAGGTCATTGATTTCCCCGCTAAGAAGCAAGGGATCTTGAGTCAGCAGAAAGCAAGGCTGCCTCACCTCCGCTGCACCCCACATATTTTCTCCTTCCTGAAAGGCTGGCGTGCTCAGGCTGGGGCTGTGGCTCGGGCGGGGGGGGGGCGTGGTTGCTGCTGGTGAAAAGGTGATTTGCACACTCGCTATTGAGAATTGCCCTGAAGGCACCAAGAAGCTGAAACAAAACTTTTGAGCCCCAAAGGCCAAACGCCATCATCCCTCCATAAGCTTGCTTGTGTCCAAACGGCCGAGGAGATTTAGAAGGAAAATAAAGAGGGGCAAAAAATGGAAATCTCAGCCGAACAGAATGATGGGCCTGACTCTTGATCGGTAAGTCTTTTCAGGAAGAGGCCATGGTTGATGGCTGCTGTCGCTAGACCCTAACATCCTTTGGAAAATCCACTCCAAAAAAAAAAAAACGGGGGGGGGGGGGGAAACCCAATCAATCACAGTGAGGATTCTCCTGTTGGAGGATTCTTTTGACCTGCTGGGAGATCTGGGAGGGGAAAAAACAAATCAAAAACAAAACACAACCCACTAGAGTGCTAAACTAAATTGGCAAAAGCTGAAGCCATTCCCAGTCAGTTTGATTTCCCCACAGGGGAAGATATGGAAGTAGTAGTGAGGTGAAACCGGAGCTAGCCAGTTTCACGGTGTAAACAGTGCCTTCGCCGTGCCGGAGACCCTGACGGTCCCTGCGGCACTACCTGATTCGTAACAGTGGGAAATGGTGGGGTAAACATGATCCTGCAGCCAGGCGTGGTCGGGAAACGGCTCCAAGGGAGGGGTGGTGGTGGAAGAAAGAGTCTCGATTTACGAAGGCGGCATCACGGGAATCGCTCCCGCCGCCGCTGGGAGTCATGGGGCGGAGGAGAAAAGGGAATTCCTGCCGCACGGACCAAGCGACACAAAACTGCGGAAGTTGGGGGGGGGGGAAACTCTGGCGAGGTTCCCGATGACCAACAACGTAAAAAGAAGAAGGAAGAAATAAAAAATAAAATACCTGAAATTCTATTCACTGCAACCTACTTCCCCTGTCCAGGACTGGGGCGTACACAAGTTCCAGTCCCCCCTCCAGCTTCCCCCCCCCCTGGAAAGACGACAAAGCCGAGCGCGCTGGCGGTGCCCCGAATCCACGCGCCCGGAGAAGCTCTGCTTTCATCCGGCGCTCTCTCTTTCTTACTGGAATGCTTGGTGGAAACGTGGCAACGTGGTGGCGCCCAGGCCCGGGGAGAACATCGAGGGCAAGGGATGCAAGGCCCCAAAGCCGAGCGAGGGCCCGCTTCCCGGGGAGGGCTCCTGCGGCGGCAGAGCGCTGAGGAGGGATTGGGTCTCTCCCTGGGAATAGCCCATGACGAGGCCTGCCGAGGAGACCGGCGGGTTGCAGGAGGGCAGGTTCAAGGGCAGGAAGCCCAGGAGGTGGGAAAAATCCATGTTAGCAGCACAGAGAGCTTCGGAAAGGAGAGCCGGGCTCTTGGAGAGCAGGGTCTCCTCCAGGCTGGCGGGCTGAGGCGGGGAGGAGGGGGGCTCGCCAGCGATCAGCGAAAGGCCTCCGGGCAGCTCTGCCAGGCAGCTGTCCACCTCTGCTTTGGGGATCTTGTCGGGGAAGTATGAGGTAGATCCGAGCTGGTATTTGGGGGGCGGCTGTGGCGGGGAGGAGGGCTCCAGAGGATAGCTCATTCCCATTGGGAGAGGGTTGGGCACCAAGGAAGGGGGCATCCCTGTGCCGGGCAGGGCCGGGACGTGCGCCCCGTACATGCCCATGGGCAGCATGCCAGGGAAGCCCTTGGCGCCCATCACCTCCCGGGAGGCCATGCACAAGACCGGGCTGAGCTCCTCCTTGACCGCCACGGCCGAGCCGCAGCTGAGCAGGCCCAGCATGTCCGCGGGCTCGGCCTTGATCTTCAGCAGCTCCTGCGAGTGGCTCTTCTTCACGTGCCGGGTCAGGTGGTCCTTCCGGCCGAACCGCTGGGCGCAGTACTGGCAGAGGAAGTCCTTTCGCCCCGTGTGCACCACCAGGTGGCGCCGCACATCCTTGCGGGTGTAGAAGCGCCGGTCGCAGTGGTCGCAGGGGTGCTTCTTCTCCTTGGCGCTGCCGGAGGGCCGCCGCGAGTGGGCCTTCAGGTGCTCCAGCAAGGCCTGGGTGCTCTCGAACACCTGCAGGCAGACCTTGCAGCTCAGGTCGCCGCTGGCCGCCGCGTGCATAGCCAGGTGGCGCCGGTAGCCCAGCTTGGTGTTGTAGTTCTTGCCGCACTCGGGACAGTGGAGGGCTTCCTTGTTGGGGTCGTGGGTGTGGAGGTGGTTGCGCAGGTGGTCCTTCCGGTGGAACATCTTCTCACAGTACATGCATTGGTGGGGCTTCTGGGCCGAGTGGGTGGCCAGGTGCCTTTTCGGGAAGGGAAGGGAGAAGGAAGAGGAGAATAATTGTGGCTGCCGTCTCTCTGCCTTTGGGGGGACGTGAATGGAAGAGAGCGGAATGCAGCAAGGAACGGAAGGGAATGGAGAACAGAACAGAACAGAGCAGGATAGGATAGGAGATTGCAATGGAGAACAGAATGGGGTGGAATGGAATGGAACAGAATAAGAAATAAGAATAGATAGAATACAATAGAACAGAATAAAGAAATAAGAATAGAACAGAACAGAACAAGAAATAAGAATAGAACAGAACAGAATAAGAAAAAAGAATAGAACAGAACAGAGCAAGAAATAAGGATAGAATTATGGAATGGAACAGAATATTTTTTTTAATTCTATTCTGTTTTTATTCTATTCTGTTCTGTTTTTTTTATTCTATTCTACTCTACTCTATTCCATATTTTCTATTCTATTCTATTCTAATTCTATTTCTAATTCCATTCCATATTTTCTAGTCCAATCCATTCCATTCTTTCATTTATTAAACTTTCCATTCCAACCACCTCCCCTGCAAGCTGACTCTTGGGCAGCTTGGCCTACCTGCCAATATTCCCTGACTCCCGCCCACAAACCAGGTGAGCTCGGAGGATTTGAACCCAGGCCAGCCCAGCCCCAAACTCCCCTCCGATCGCCCGGCCTACCTGTAGAGCTTGTACTTGGAGGCAAAGGCCTTGCCGCAGTGCAGCTGAGGGCAGCAATAGGGCCTCGGTTCCGGGCTGGCTCTCAGCTTCTCCACGCCAGGGAAGGCGGCTTCCGACAGCTCATACTGGCACTTCCCCGGGCTCTCGCTCTCTCGGCCTTTGGGCCTGGGCACTAGTTTCCAGCCCACCTCCTCCTCCTCTTCCTGCTTGGCATCTTGAATCCAATTGGGAACACTGGTGAAGAATGCGGTCATGGCAGGCCTGACGGAGGAGGGCCACACAAAGTAGAATCGCTGCTCTTGGGCATCTCACTGGTAACCCTTTTCAAGGACCTCAGTAGAAAGAGTTGGGATCCTGGAAGGAACAAAGGAATTCGTTAAGGGGAGGGGGGGAAAATGACACACAACCACACAGCAGGACCCGTCCTTGACTTACGACCACGACGGAGCCCAAAATGTCCACAGCTAAGCAGCATCCCTCTAAAGTTAGCAACATGGTCATTAAGCGAAGCTGGCTTCCCCGTTGTCGGAAGGTCACCAAAGGGGGTCCCGTGACCCGGGGGGGGGAGGGGGCGCTGTGACCGTTGTCAATATGCATCAGTTGACAAAGCGCCTCAATTCTGATCACGTGACCAGGGGGAGGCTGCAAAGGTCGTGACATCGAAGCCTTAACGCTATTTCTAAACGACTTCAAAGATAAAACAGTCAACCGAGATCGGTCTTCCTTGACTGCAGGTGGTTCTAGACCACAGGTCTGCAACCCACGGCTCCGGAGACGCATGCGGCTCTTTCATGTGCCATGTGCAGCCCCCCCCAAAAAAAAGTGGGACTAAAAAAGTTCAACCAATCAATTCAAATATGCAGGGTAGGTGCATATCTCGCCTTGGCTCCACTCTTCAGTCAAACCCTGTTCTGCGCATGCACGCATGCACGCGCATGCATTTTTTGCGGCCCCCAGTTTTTCCTTTTGTGAGGGAACCGGTTCCGAGTGGCTCTTTCACTGTTTCAGGCTGCTGACCCCTGGTCTAGACTTACAACCGTTCATTTAGTGACACTGAAAGAAGCGACATGACCGTTTTTCACACGACCATTGCAGCATCCCCCGTGGTCACGTGATCAAAATTCAGATGCTCGGCACCTGACTCTTACTTATGACGGTTGCAGTGTCCCAGGGTCACGCCATCCCCTTTTGTGACTTTCCAACAAGCAAAGTCAATGGGGTAAACCAGATTCACTTAACAACCGTATTACTAACTTAATCACCGCACCGATTCACTTAACAACCATGGCAAGAGAGGTCGTAAGACGGGACAAAACTCACTTAACATATGTCCCACTTAGCAACGGAAATTTTGGGCTGTGAATCATAAGTCAAGGACTATCTGTGTCGGCTCCTTGCAACAAGACACACCCTCTTCTCTTACCTGAACAATATTGCATCTGCTGTACCGTAAAAGCGCCACCAACTCAATCTGAAAATATGCTCCTCGGATATTTTAAAAACCGCAGTCTTTGTTGGAAAAAAGTAGGATTTTATTCTAATTCAGAACTAGGTGTGCAGGTGGCACACAGGCAGAAAGCCGTAATGTTTGTGTACCTGCTTAGGAATTTGGTGAGCAAACAAGGCCACTTTTCACTCAGTTGCACCCAGTCCAAGTGAGTCAAATATGAGAAGGTCATATAACCTCAAAGAGATGAAAAGAGGCCCCCAGCTCCAGTAATTTTCCCTATTTCCCCCTCCCCCGCTGTTATCAACGAATGGGATGGGCAGCTTCCCTCATTTAAAAGGTAGGAAATGTAAAACAGATGTTGAGACTCTAGAAAGAGTGCAGAGAAGAGCAACAAAGAGGATCAGGGGGCTGGAGGCTAAAAGAAATATGAAGAACGGTTGCAGGAATTGGGTAGGTCTAGTTTAACAAAGAGAAGGACGAGGGGGGACATGATAGCAGTCTTCTAGTATCTCAGGGGCTGCCCCAAGAATAGGCAGTCAAGCTATTCTCCAAAGCACCTGAAGGCAGGACAAGAAGCAATGGATCATGGAAACTCATCAAGGAGAGAAGCAGCCTAGAACTAAGGAGAAACTTCTCGATAGTGAGAACAATTAACCAGCGGAACAACCTGCCTCCAGAAGCTGCGAAATGCTCCAACACTGGAAGTTTTTAAGAAGAGACTGGACAGCCATTTGTCTGAAATGGTATAGGGTTTCCTGCTTGAGCAGGGGGTTGGACTAGACGACCTCCAAGACCCCTTCCAACTTTATTATCATCATCATCATCATCATCATCATCATCATCATCATCATCCCAACCAGCATTCTATATATCTCATAAAATCTCCTTTGCAGCAAACAGTTGCAAAATGCACATCATTTCTTCCATGGAAACACTTGTGGGCACTTATGCATCTGTAGCTACTTTTCATCACGCCTAAAAGATAAAAGGAATCACACAAGAAATCTTTTAAGACAGGAAATAGATGTTATTGGGGTGGGGGGGAAGTATTACAGACTCCTACATTGCTATTTTTTTTTTTAAAGAAACGGTCCTATTTCTGTTAGAAGAGAACACTCGTAGTTCAGCGTTGAATTGTGGGTTCCTTGGTGATCTGGGTGGCTTTCTTGCAGAGGCCCTTTGTGCCCTCTAAGCTGGGCCATTTTCTTACAGGTATTTCATGACCCTACTAAATAGGGAACATCACCAGTGTTAAGGGAGAGTGGGGCTGCTGGAGAGCAGGATTGTGGGGTCTTTGATTCTCTCTGAGATGGGCTGCTTTCTTGCAGATATTTCATGACACAACCAGGGAACATCTTCAGTGCTAGAAGGGAAACCCGAGAGCAAATCCCACGCCCTTCTAATACTGACGGTATTACCCAGTTGGGTCATTGAAATGTCTGCAGGAAACTCACCAAGCTCAGAGACCCCCCCCCAGGACCCCCCAGTCAAGCTCCTCTCTGCAAATCCTCCCTTTGCTTCTAACACTGATAAAGTTCCCTCCTTGGCTAATGAAACGTCCACAGCACCAAGGGTCCAGAGTCCTCCTCTTCCTCCATCATTCCAGAAACAAACCCACCCCCCCTTTCTAGCACTGATGATGCCGCCTGATTGGGTCATGAAACGTGTGTAAGAAAACCACCAAACTCAGAGAGCTCCAAGGACCCCACAGTCCTATTTGTCGTCTTCTCTTGTGGCAGCAAAACAAATGAATCTGTGCCCTTTGTCTGCTTAGATCGGGGATCTTCAAACTTGGCCCTTTGATGACTTGTGGACTTCAACTCCCAGAATTCCTCAGCCAGCGTGCCTGGCTGAGGAATTCTGGGAGTTGAAGTCCACAAGTCATCAAAGGGCCAAGTTTGAAGACCCCTAGCTTAGAGGGAGCACCTGCCCGCTTCTTGCCCAGGACCTCCAGAGACCAAGCAAGGCGTTTGCACAAAGCAGGAAGGAGGGAAGAGGCCTTCCTGACACCACTGGATGCAATCTGAAACCTTCCAGCCCTGAGATGTGACTCCATCTAGGGCAGCTTTTCTCAACCTTGGCTACTGTGGACTTCAACTCCCAGAATTCCCCAGCCAGCATGCTTTAAGATGGGCGGGCTTCAATTCCCAGAATTCCCTAGCCACCCGGTTTTGAGAGGGGAGGACTTCAACTCCCAGAATTCCCGGCCAGCATGCTTTAAGATGGGCGGACTTCAACTCCCAGAATTCCCTAGCCACCCTGTTTTAAGAGGGGTGGACTTCGACCCCCAGAATTCCCCAGCTGCTATGCTTTAAGAGGGGAGGACTTCAACTCCTAGAATCCCCGGCCAGTATGCTTTAAGATGGGTGGACTTCAACTCCCAGAATTCCCTAGCCACCCTGTTTTAAGAGGGGTCGACTTCGACCTCCAGAATTCCCCAGCTGGTATGCTTTAAGAGGGGAGGACTTCAACTCTAATGCCCTAATAAGCAGGCAGATACATAGAATGAAGGCTACTGCTAAGCTTGTAAGCCGCCCTGAGTCTTCGGAGAAGGGCGGGATATAAATGGAATTTTAAAAAAAAAAAAACTCCCAGAATTCCCTAGCCACCGTTTTAAAAGAGGTGGACTTCAACTCCCAGAATTCCCCAGCCGGCATGCTTTAAGATGGGTGGACTTCGACTCCCAGAATCCCCCAGGTAGCTATAAGCATAGTTAGCCTGGGAATTGAAGTCCACCCATCTTCAAGCAGCCAAGACGGAGAAAGTCTGGCCCAGAGGAAGGCCAGAGTGCCCCACTTCCAGGAGAAACCCCTCCAGGCCAAAATAAAGCGGCCCCAACTGAAAATAAAGAGAGCCTCCTTGACCCTCTTCATGGTTTCTGCTCCTCCCTTTGGATTTCCTCACAAACGGCCCCCTCACACATTGGCCTCGGGGGGGGGGAGGGGAGGCCAAGCAGCCCCTCCCCCATCCACGGGCGCCCGAAACGTCCCGCCGAGCCGTTCACGCAGCGCGCATGCGCCCTGGAGAGCGCAGCCTCCTCCCGCCCGGCCTGCTTCGCTCTTCCTTCCCTCCCTCCCTCCCTCCCCCCCTCCCCGCGCGCGGCCCTCCTTGTGCCGTTTTCCCGCTCCGTTTCCGCGCTCACCGCCACCGTGGCTCCCCTCCTGGCGCCTCGAGCGCCCGGAGGGAAGGGAGGAAGGCCGGAGGGTTGCCGCAGGAGCCCGGGGCGAGGCAGAGGCCCCATGGCGGGGCGGCGGCACCGGGAGGGAAGGAGGCGACGAGGCCTCCGGAACAGCAGCCTGTGATTTTCCTCAGGCGGGATTGCTCGCGCCGCTCAAGGCCTCCATGGCGCCACTTCCGGCCCAGACCGGAAGTCACCCCGTCCTGCTCTGTCAGGCGCGCGCGGCGCCTGGCGGGAGGGGCGGGGCCTGGCGAGCCGGTTGCTATGGAGACGGGCCCAAGAGGCCTAACTAGGCCGCGGCCTCTTCTGCGGGCCAGGCGGCGATCATGGCGGCGGCGGCGGCGCTCGGTCTCCTCCTGTTCTGCCTGTTGCTCCCGAGCCCGAGCTGCGCCGACGACGGCTGGGACCCGTCCGGATACCTGCTCTACTGCCCCTGCATGGGTGAGGCCCGGTCCCGCCGCTTCCCTCCCTGCGGGGCTGCCGTTCCTGCTCTTCCGCCCCGGCTCCCTTCCTCTCGGGGGTGGGGGGGCGGCTGGACTACAAGTCCCATCATCCCCGCCCGCCCTAGCAGTCCTGCTGGCAAGGGGTGGGGGGCGATTAAGCGAGGCTTTAGGACGGGTGGGGAATTCTGGGAGTTGAAGTCCAGAAATCACAACAGGGCCCATGGTTCCCTACCCCTGCTTTAGGCGGGAAGGAAGCTCCGAAGGGCGGGGGTCTTCGGGGTCTTTCCGCAGCTCCGTTTGTTTGCATTTTATTTCATTTGGTGGGAGAATGAAATGTGTGGGGGCGCCCCTCTTTTAGGCCGCTCCTTTTCCCACTTACACACACACACACACACACACAGGGAAATGCTTACCGGTATTTATTTCTTTGTTAAATTTATTTGCTGCCTATCTCACCCTGGGGCTTCCCTAAGCAGAGATATACACACCTATTATATATATTTATTTTTTTTTACAGGTAGCCCTTGACTTACAACAATTCCCTTAATGACCATTCAAGGATACAACAGCACTGAAAAAAGTAACAAGCTTGTTTTTCACACTTAGGACCACTTGCCCCCCCCCATGGGTCACCTGATCAAAATTTGGACACCATCAACTAGTTCATACTTATGACAGTCGCATTGTCCCCAGGGGTTCATGTGATCCCCTTTTGCGACTGTTAGAATCCATTTATATCATATTCATAAATGGAATGTTTCAGACATTATTCCATGGATTCTGCCATCTCCCGAAGAGAAGAGAATGGATGTGTATTGAACCGGCAATAGGCATTTCAAAAGAAAGGAGAAGCCTTTTGAACTGGGGAAACAAAAGGGGGGGGGGGCTAGCATCTGGCTTGTGTCACGGAAGAGAGCAATAAACATGAAGGGTCCTAAGTTCCTTTTTCCCACAAGAGGGATGATACGAGAGAAAGGATGGGGGACTGACCAAATGGGGTTAAGGGGGGTTAAACCGGGAACTCTTTATAAGGGTTTACTTCGTGGGATAATATTAAGTCCTGTCTCGTTTCCTACAACCAAGCATGTCATAGTAAAGATTCTTTTTGGAATAGATTTGACTCCAAGAATTTTGTCTTCCTAAGATGTGGTTTGGGGTGGGTCCTGACAGCGACCTTCCGACAAGCCACGTCCATGGGGAAGCCGGATTCACTTAACAGCCGTGCCGCTCACTTAACAACTGCAGTGATTCACTTAACAAAAGAGGCAAGAAAGGTTGTGAAATGGAGCAAAAACTCGCTGAACAACTGTCCCGCTTAACAAAAGAAATTTTGGTCTCAGTTGTGGTCCGTAAGTGGAGGACTACCTCTATTGCGCTGGAGCTGGTTCTGCAGCTAAAACTCAAAACAGCCCAAAAGGTGTATTATTTCCTGCACAAGTCCACCACACCCACTCCCATAATCCGTTCGTATACAGGTAGTCCTCGATTTACGACCACGATTGGGACCAAAATGTCCATTGCTAAGCAAGGTGGTTCTTAAGTGAGTTAACGACCTTTGTGCCACAATTGTTAAGCGAATTGTTACAGTTGTTAAGCGAATGGTATGGTCATTAACTCAACCCATTCGCTGTGTATTAGAAATTGGTGGGGAAGATCTTAATGGGCATAAATCCACGCCGGTTGCCAAGCGCTTGAATTTTGATGACGTGACTGGGAACGCTCCGAAGGTTGTAAGTGCAAGGGCTGGTCATAAGTCATTTATTTATTTATTTATTTATTTTGGCAGTGCAGTTGCAGCTTTGAAAATTTTTATTGGTTTTCTAGTTTTACGTTTGAATATTTGAAAAGTGACATGGCGGCTGAGTTGGTCAATAATTCAATAACATACCAATGTCTTTAGTACAGATCTCAAACTATTACATTAAATGTTTCCTCTCTTTTCCCCTTTAAAAAAAAAGAAGCTGCAGCTTTGAACAGTCGCTAAACTAATGGTTGTAAGTCGAGCACTGCCTGTAACTGAGGAGATGGCTGGAGATTGACTCGAAGTTTTGCACATGCTGCTCATTGTGTACAGAAGCCCAAGAGGGCAAACTCAGTGCTCACGTCTCCCACCCCCCCGAACAATATCCCTGCGAGGTAGGTGGGCTGAGAAAAAAAGCAGGAGAGGCCCTGAGGGGCCCCCCCAGGGAGTTTCTGGGGCTGAGGGGGGGGCAGAATCTGGGTTTCCCACTTCTAGGCCTGAACTTAGTTACAGCTTTGCATCTTGAAAGCTCCAAGGTCGCTAAATCAGGGATCTCCAACCTTTCTTTGGCGGCGGCCCGGTGCATGGGGGGGTAGAGAGGCCTTTATGCGCACGTGCAAGCGCATGCAAGAACAGGGCCACGATTGTGCAAACGGAGCCACGAGCACCCGCGCGATGCTTAGACAAGCGTCCACCCGCCACCACAATGCTAGCACAAGTGGGGGGGTGTCCTCGTGACACTAGCTAGCGCCTGTACGATGCTCCCAGTATTGGGAGCACCTGCGTGACGCTAGAGTGAGTAGGGGGTGCGCACGCACGTGTGCTGGCCAGCCACTCAGCCCAGTGGCCAACAGCCTGCGGCCCACAATTTTGTGGACCGCTGCTCTAAGCCCTGATTACTCATTCGTTCATTCCATTTGTGTGACTGCCCATGTAATGGTGGGGAATTGTTCGTTCATTAATCAGTTTAAATTCATGTGCTGCCCGTCTCACTATCCAGAGTGGAGGTCCAGAATGGGGATCTGGGGTTGAGCTCCACTTGGGAGTACAGATGATCCTCGACTTACAATAGTTCGTTTAGTGACTGAAGTTACGAGGGCACTGAAAAAAGTGACTTATGACTGTTTTTGACACTTATGACCGTTGCAGCGTCCCCGTGGTCAGGTGATTGAAATTTGTATGCTTGGCAACTGCATCCTATTTATGACAGTGACAGTCTCCTGGGGTCATGGGATCGTCTGACAGGCAAAGCCGACTCGCTTAACAATGTGTTAACTAGCTTAATAACTGCAGTGATTTTACTTAAGGATTAGGGCAAGAAGGATTCTAAAATGGGGTGAAACTCACTTAACAACGGGTCTCGCTTAGCAACAGAAATTTTGGGCTCAGTTGCGGTCGTAAGTCGAGGACTACCTGTATCTTTAATTTCGGCCTCATGCTTGAACTCAGCCTTACTGGAAGGAGAACGAGCTTCGTAAAGGCCTGGCCAGATTTAATGCTGCCCTTTCCTTGCCCAGCCATTAAGAAACGGTCCTTTATGTTCTGTTCCAAGGGAGATTCGGGAATCAAGCAGATCACTTCCTCGGATCTTTAGCGTTTGCTAAGACGATGAATCGGACACTAGCTGTGCCTCCATGGATTGAGTACCGGCATTACAGGCCTCCCTACACGAACGTATGTTATTTATATGCTGCCCGTCTCCTTGCCAAGCGACTCTGTCAGTTGGTTGGGTTGGATTCAGAGCTTTTGATGTATTATTTATTTGATTTTTTACCCCACATTAATTATTGCTTATAAATAATTTAAAGTAGTGATCCTACCTACTGCTACCTCCTCCCATTTTCATTACAACCCGGTGGGGTGGGCTGAGAGAGTGACTGGCCCAATCACCCGACTGGCTTTCACACCTTAGGTGGGACTAGAACTCTCAATCACCTGGTGATTAGCCCAAGGTCACCCAGATGGTTTTCATGCCTAAGGCGGGACTAGAATTCACCATCTCCTAGTGACTGGCCCAAAGTCACCCAGCTGCTTTTCATGCCTAAGGTGGAACTAGAATTCACAGTCTCCTGATGACTGGCCCAAAGTCACCCAACTGTCTTTCATGCCTAAGGCGGGACTAGAATTCACAGTCTCCTGATGACTGGCCCAAAGTCACCCAGCTGTCTTTCATGCCTAAGGTGGGACTAGAATTCAGCGTCTCCTGGGGACTGGCCCAAATTCACCGAAGACGGGACTAGAACTCACCGACTCCTGGTTCCCAGCTCAGCACCTTAACTGGCTCTGATGTACGGGTGCAGATCATTGCAAGCTCCCTTTTTGAGACCCCCCCTACTCATTACAAGACTGTATCCCACCTGCCCTTTTGTCCTCTGAATAGAAAGCGGCCAGCTTTTTATTAAACCATGCTACGTGTTTGCTGCCGTGAAGTAATTCACGTGTTCGGTGTATCTGTGTAAGTCTGGGTTTCTTTTTATTGCAGCTCCACGTTCCTTACCAGGAAT